>NC_084816.1:18652052-18722143 GCF_963583255.1 Pyrus communis | reverse complement strand
GGAACCCGAAGCCAGTGAGCTCCTAAAAGGCATCGTGCTAGGTAGAAATGAGAATGTACATATAAGTCTTACAGGATCCACTTCCCTAGATGATGTGAGATGTTATAATGCATGTACCTATACGTTATTCTTATAAATTCATAATTAACTAGGTTCATCCTTGATTTGAACTATGATTTTCATTGTGGACTCAAAATTGTCTCCTGATGGGATGGGCGTGATAAAAGCATCCTAAACATGTGAAACAAGTTAGTAATGAACACTTTTAAAAGCGTGCGTGTTAGACATGTGAAACACGTTAGTGATGAAAGCACTTTTGGCTTTTTTTTTTACATTTTTGTTTTTCACTGTTTCACTCACTATAAATAACATAGCGCACCACCTCTTCAACTCACGCAGCTAAAAAGCCTATTCACCTTCTCCAAATTAGGAATAAAATGTCATCACCATCTCAAGCTCATACCTCAAAAACAATTCCTAGTGATGTGAATCGACGTTCAGCTAATTTTCCCCCCAACTTTTGGGGAGATTATTTTTTATCATATGCTTCAGTGGTAGTAGGAAATTCACTGTGATTAATAGTTTGGAATTATATGCCCCATGCAGGAAAAGTATAATTCCCCTTTCAATTTGTGTGCAGGAAAAAAATATTGAAGCTGAGAGACTTGTCCAAGAATTAAAGGAAAATGTGAAGAGAATGATATTGGCTCCAACGCCTTGTAAGCATTCAGATAAGCTGGACTTGGTCGATACTATTCAGCGCTTAGGCGTCTCCTACCATTTTGAGGATGAGATTGATGAAGTTTTGCAGCAAATTCGCAAGGATTCTTATGACGGTAGTCACCAACACCAAGGGAGTGATGATGATCACAACCTTCATGCAGCTGCTCTATATTTTCGATTGCTTAGACAACAAGGTTATGATATATCATGTGGTAAGTCCCTCCCTTCTTGACACTCACACTTAATTATATATCTTTCGATTTAATTTTAATTTCTTTCTCCAATTACGTAATGCATGAATTTGGGAAGCAGAAATGTTCAACAAGTTCAAGGACGATGATGGCAAATTTAAGGACTCACTTGTCAATGATGTCATCGGACTATTAAGCTTGTACGAAGCAACAAGCTAAGGGTACACGGTGAGGATATACTAGACGAGGCATTAACCTTCACCACCACTCATCTTAAGTCGGTGGAGAATCGTTTGAGCTCCCCGCTTTCGAAACTCGTAACTCATGCATTGTACCAGCCGTTTTGGAAGGGCAACCCAAGGCTAGAAGCAAGGCGTTACTTGTCCATTTACCAGGAAGACGATTCACATAATGAAACTCTCTTAACTTTTGCAAAGTTGGATTTCAATCTCTTGCAGCAAGTCCATCTGAAAGAACTAAGTGAAATTTCAAGGTTAAACAAAACCAATTAACTACACTTAAATTTAAAGAATCTGATTACTTAGTTCTACTGGCTATTTAAACAAATTGTTGTCCACTTAATTAACTGATGCAGGTGGTCGAAGGACTTTGATTTTGTAAGCAAACTACCTTTTTCAAGAGACAGAGTTGTTGAGAGCTACCTTTGGGGGTTAGGGTGCTGCTTTGAACCTCAATATGACTTTGCTCGGATAACATTAAGCAAAGTAATTGTCCTTATTGTGGCTATTGATGACATCTATGATGTCTATGGCACATTTGAAGAACTAGAGCTCTTTACTGAAGCTGTTGAGAGGTTTGGAATTTAGCTCAATCTCCAATTTTAATTCCCTTTTTATGTCATCAATCGCTAATAATCACTTACAAATGATGACACATATCACTTGACTCAAGCACTAAAAAAGGGAAATTTTGATGGAAATATTCATATTGGTAAGAGCTCATAATTATAAATGATGAAAGTTGTGAAAAATAAAAGAAATTTTTTACGAAATTGTTATTATTACTCTAAAAATCTCATTTTACACTTCTTACATTGTATATATTTTTTGTAAATATAGAAAGTTTAGAGTGCAAAATGAGAAGTGTCAATAATAATATTTTTTTTAAATGAGACTTTAGAATATGTTCATTAATTTGTACTCGTATCTATTACACATTTGGCGAGAATCAAACTTAAGACCTCTAATTTACAAGTAACGAGAAATACCATTAAACTGTAGTATTAAGTGACAAATTTTGCTTTTTTTTTTTTTTAAAGCATCAACCACATATAATGTTAGATCCCACATCGCCCAGGGGAGTGAATCCTCCATGCCTTATATGTACATGCCCACCTCCATATAGCACGAGGCTTTTTGGGAGCTCACTAGCTTCGCGTTCTATCAGAACTCCGAAGTTGAGCAAGTTCGGGCGAGAGCAATCCCATGATGGGTGACCCACTGAGAAGTTTTCGTGTAAGTTCCCAAAAACAAAACGGCGTGGTCAGAGCCCAAAGTGGACAAATATCGTGCTACGGCAGAATCGAGCCCGGGATGTAATGGAGTTCGAGTCAAGATGTGACAATTTGGTATCAGAGTCAATCCCTGGGTAGAAGTGTGCTGATGAGGATGTCGGGGCCCTAAGGGGGGTGGATTGTTAGATCCCACATCACCCAGGGGAGTGGATCCTCTATACCTTATATAGGGGAGTGGATCCACTATGCCTTATATATGCATGCCCCCCTCCATATAGCACGAGGCCTTTTGGGAGCTCACTGGTTTCGAGTTCCATCGGAACTCTGAAGTTAAGCGAGTTCGGGTGAGAGCAATCCTAGGATGGGTGACCCACCGGGAAGTTCTCGTGTGAGTTCCCAGAAATAAAATCGTGAGGGCATGGCCGGGACCCAAAACGGACAATATAATGCTACAGCAGAGTCGAACCCGGAATGTGACTCATAATTTTAACCTCTAATTTTAAAAAATAAAAAATAAACCTCTCCCCTCTTTCTTCCACTCTCACGTTCTCTTCCACTCTCTTCCTCTCCCCCTTTATCTTAAAAACAAAAATAAATCCTAATTATGATAAGTTTTATTATCTTCGCAGTAATACAAAGTCTATGAAAATTTAATTTTTAAATTTTCTACTTTAAGTTTACACAATTACATGATTTAATGAACAGACAAATTACAACAAATATGTCTCCTTGATTAACCATATATCCACAATATTTCGTTGATATATTTTGATATTTTTAAACGGACCTTGGGCCACAAGTGAAGGAACAGTAGTATCCTACGTGAATGCAGAAGTCTTGCATTTGTAAATTTAAAAGGATTTCGGAGGAGGCTGTGGTTATTATATATGCTCTAATTTTGAATTTCTGATCACCATCAGGTGGGATATATCTGTCATGGATCGTCTGCCACAGTATATGAAAGTTTGCTATCAGGCAATGCTGGATTTATACACAGAAATGGAAGAAAAGCTTCGAAATGAGGGGAACTTATATCGCATCCACTATGCTAGAGAAGCAGTAAGTCTCACCAACATTTCCAAGCGGCTAGTTATTATCATATGATAAGTAATGTTAGGAAAATCATCATATTTTTAATTTTTAAATCATTCACATTAGTCAATATCCAACGGATGAATAATACTTGGATATTGACTAGTTGTAGACCGTATACATATATGTGCAATTTTGTATATAATTATAAACATGATGAAAGATTTACGACATGATCACCTTGTATATCTCTCTCAGATGAAAGTTCTAGTTAGAGGGTACCTGAGGGAAGCCAAATGGTTCCATCGCAAATACACACCTACACTGGATGAATATTTGTCAGCAGCACTTGACACATCCTCCTTTTCCCTAGCAATCACGTCTTTTATTGGAATGGGAGATATTGTTACAAAAGATTCATTGGATTGGGCTTTCAGTGACCCTAAGATTTTAAAGGCTGCATCCTTAATTGGTAGACTCAAGAATGACATCAAGTCCCACCAGGTACTTAAGACTTAGGCCTCGTTTGGCAGCTCGGACTGTACTGACTATTTCTGTCGGATAGGATAAATAGCCACCGGATAGTACTGACTAAATTAGTCGGGTGTTTGGTGCAGTATCGGACTAGCGATCGTATTATTTATACTGTGTTTGATATTATACTAGATAGGAGGCATCAAACTTTAAAAAAAAAAAAATTTTAAAATGAAATCATTTTTTTGTTCCCAGGTCTCTCCGCACCCCCCAAACACCCTCCCTCTCTCTCCCTTCTTCTTCCCCAACGATAGAAGAATCCCAAATAATTGTTCCCCAGCTCTCTCCGCCACACCCCCCAAACTCCCTCCCTTTCTCTCCCATATTCTTCTTCCCCGACTAAATAATCCGGACGTTTTGGTTGGTTTTATTAAGCGGGTGTATACCGTATTATCCTATCCGACCGGTTAAATTAATCCGGTGCTTATTTAGTACGAGTGAACGCCAAACACCCGGGTCCGTATAACTAATCCTATCCAATCCTTTATCCGATCTGCCAAACAGCGCCTTATATTTATAACTATAACCTTCATGAACCTTGAAAAGCGTGGCCGTTGCTAGAGCAGCAAAATTCTTACCGACGCAAAAGAATAATAATAATAAATAAATAAATAGGCGACAAAAATTATAAAAGATCGCGCTTACAGTATTAATTACACTTTTCTAACAATTTTTTTGTCATCGCGTTTCTTATATCATAATTTGTATTGTTGTCACCCTAACAACAATCTCGATTTTCTTGAAGTTATTGCTAATTTCTCTTGTATTGATCGTGTCCTATTTTTTTGTAGTTTGAGCAGAAGAGAGGACACGTTGCCTCGGCCGTGGAATGCTACATGAAACAATATGATGTCACAGAAGAAGAAGCAACTCTTGGACTAAGTAAACAAGTGAATAATGCATGGAAGGACATAAACGAAGCGTTGCTCCACCAAACCACCCCAATCCCCATGCCTCTACTGTTGCGAATTCTCAATCTTACACGAGTGGTCGAAGTGTTATACAAGCACGGTGATGCATTTACTAATGCTGGAACTTTTCTTAAGGATATTGTAGTTTCTCTATTTGTCGAACCGGTGCATCTATAAAGTCTCTCCAGACCTGAATACAACTAAATGAAATGAGGTCATGTTATCCAAAGGCATGAAGTATAAAATAAGGAGCCAGTGTCTTACTATACTGGTCGATAGTTTGAATTCATGTTTGAATCAAGTAGTTTGAATTGGGTGTTTAAATTCCACTGTTTTGCTATATAAGTTTTTCTCCTTCACTTTTCATGCATTGCATTCAGTGTGATGGGGTGGTAAATTTGTAATGGTCATCAGGGGAGCAATAAATGTACTCTAAGCATTTGTCTTTATAAATTTTGTGTTGATATATATTATTCAAAATTAAACGAATGATTGTATTAACATCAGCGACGAAAGTATTACGAAGTCAAATTGATTCGAATTGCTTTTATGAGAAACTTTCATTCTCTCTAGCTAGTAGGCTAGTGGCAAAGGCAACAACATGCGCAACCTTGTTACATTGTCTTTTTAGACAGTGCCGGAGTTAAAATTTTATACGTGCTTATGGGGCCGAAGATGTGATATACCACAGAATTCATATTCTATGAACAAAACATAGAATCTTTACTTAAGTCAAATAACTTCCAGCACAAGTCACCAACCTTCCCTGCAACACAAAATCCCAAATTATAACAAAAATATATTATATAAAGTGTGTAACTAACGCATGTGCCCACCATGCTTATTTTTCAAATTTGAGTGTGTAACGCAATCATCATGTTGCTGTCTTATAGGTGGCCCTCACATTTTCCTCCAGTCCTCCTTTGAATTTTGATTACTGCTCTTCCACAACTCCATAAATTATTATCGATGATTGACACCTCCAAACAAATCACATATTAAAACGTCCATTCGGATGATTAATCACTTCAAACCTAAACCTTGACTCACGTATACTCTTCAAAATTCAAAAACAAATAAATATTAAAAGAAAAATAATTTAAATCAAAATTTCACAATAGTGTTTCAAATATATAAATTTAGAAATTGAAGTTGGCACAAAGATATTATCCTTCTAACTTATTAAATAATTTAATTACGGCAAGTAGGTCAATGGAAATCCAGCAGAATTTCGAGTCTGGTTTGCTCTTTAATCTTGAACTGAGTTATGAAAGAAGCACAACATATATGATTCTTTGATTGAAAACTTTAAGAAGATATCTACAATTGTAACTAATGATGAACTCAAATGCCTTTAGCCTTTCCGAACCTTTCTAGGAATTAGTCCTATACTTCGGAGGGTAGGTATCTCAACCTAGGTACAAAAGACAAAACAAGGATTAAAATATGTAATACACAATAATTTTAATGATTCCAAGTTCTAATGATAATGTAAGGACTAAAATGTTAGCTTCCTCATCTGTAACCAAATAATTAAAAGTTTGGAAGCCGCTCTCCCTCCACCTCTCTCTGTCTCTGTCTCTGTCTCTGTCTCTGTCTCTGTCTCTCTCTGTCTCTGCAACAGCATTGCCTGTATATCTCACTGTAGAAGCCTGAAAGCTTAAGTTCCGGAATCAGAGAGAACCCATTTTCCATTTTACATCCCATTTCAAAACCAAATCACGCCAACTTGAAACCATGAGTTTCGCCGGACCCAGAATCTCAAAACCCGCAAAACCCCCAAACCCTTCAGCCACAACGCCGCCGCAGCCGCAGCCGCAGCAACTTTCCTCTTCAAAGTCCTCTCCTTCTTCCGCAACTTCTTCCCTCTCGACCCACCTGGCCATGGTGGAGCTTAAGCAGAGAATCCTCACCTCCCTCTCGAAACTCTCCGATCGAGACACGTACCAAATTGCCGTCGAAGATCTCGAGAAAATCATCCAAACCCTCGCGCCGGAGAGCCTCCCTATGCTCCTCAACTGCCTCTACGATGCCTCCGCCGATCCGAAACCTGCTGTCAAGAAAGAGTCTTTGCGCCTGCTCTCATTGGTCTCTGCTTCGCACCCCGATTTCACATCCACCCATTTGACCAAAATCATTGCCCACGTTGTCAAGAGGCTCAAGGACGCCGATTCCGGCGTCAGGGACGCGTGCCGCGACTCCATTGGCTCGCTCTCGGCGCAGTACTTGAAGGTAGATAGTGTGAGCGACAATGGGTCTGTTGTGGGTTTATTTATGAAGCCTTTGTTTGAGGCTATGATGGAGCAGAACAAAGGGGTGCAATCTGGTGCGGCATTGTGTATGGCTAAGATTGTGGACTGCGCTTTAGAACCGCCTGTTTCGTCTTTTCAAAAGCTGTGTCCAAGGATCTGCAAGTTGCTCAACAATCCTAACTTCTTGGCTAAGTCATCGCTCTTGCCGGTTGTTTCGAGCCTGTCTCAGGTTTGCTTATTAGATTATCTTCACATGCTTTTTCACATTCAAGTGATCTAGTAGTTATGTACATTGTGGTCTCGAACTCGATATGGTCATGTACATTGTTCTAGATTTTGTAGTAAAGTAGGTACTTATGTGGTTGTTTGATTGCTAAAAGGATGTAGGACACAGAAGATAAAAAAGAGTGGTAATTTGGAGTGTTGACTTGAAATCTGTCGTGTTTGATGTTGTGGGAACGTATGCATAGTCTTATTGTCAATAGAATGTAGGTGCATAGAACGATAACTTTGATCTATACATTGGATCATTTAATTGGACTTTACTGATCTGGAGAGTTACCTACTTGTTGTAGGTTGGAGCGATTGCGCCCCAAAGCTTGGATAATCTACAGCAAAGTATTCATGACTGCCTTGGAAGCCCAGATTGGGCAACACGTAAAGCAGCAGCTGATGTGCTGATTGCATTAGCATTGCATTCAAGCAACTTGATTACAGATAGAACTGCTTCCACCCTGAAAGTGCTCGAGTCTAGCCGTTTTGACAAGGTAGTCTTTTGTTGCATATTATCTCAAGTGCATTACCCTGTTATCTTACCGTCTATGTTCGCTAGGTGATTGCCAGAATTCAAAATGTTTAGGGGATTACTTGATTATAGTATTGCATGTTTGAGTGAGTATTGTATAAAGATCAACATATTTTTTAACTTGGGATTTGTATTTGTAACCGGCACACCATTACATAGGAAATTCAATACTGAACAGTATGTCATTGGAAGGTGGCATTGTATTTGTAACCAGCACACCATTACACAGAGGAATGTAGCTTGTATTTTCGCTTGCCTTAGTGTCCAAAGTTTGGTTTGGTTTGTTTTTACAGATTAAACCTGTTAGAGATAGCATGACAGAGGCATTGCAGTTTTGGAAAAAGATAGCTGGGAAAGGAGGAGATGAAGATCCAAATGAAAAGAAAGTCCCGTCTCATGGTAAGCTTATCAATAATACTATCTTTCATAAAACGTTCGTTCAATTTTCTCATCCTTTTGTCCCTCACTGGATCATTTTGTTGTTACCTCATTTTAATAAAGAAAATTCTGAACCAGCTGAGTTGTCAGAGAAGAATGAACCAAAAAATTCAAAGGCTGGTGAGAGAATAGAGCAAGGAGCAAAGGGTTTATCTAATGGTTCATCCCCTACTTCAGATTCTGTTTCTAAAACCAAACCCAGTGGAGATAAAGTGGTTGTAGCTTTGAAGAAGAAACCACCTGTCTTAACTGATAAAGAGCTAAACCCAGAATTCTTCCAGAAACTTGAAAAAAGGGTTTCTGATGATTTGCCTGTTGAGGTAGTTGTTCCTCGTAGACACGTCAATTCTTCAAACTCAAATAATGAGGTGGAACCAGAGGCAAATGATACAGATTCCAAGGAAACTTTAAACCGGATTGCAAACAGCCAATCTGATGATATTCATGGATCTTTCAGTAGTAAATACCGTAACATAGAGAGAGGATTAGCTGGTCTCTATACTAAACAACGAGATCATGATGACCTTGCGCGAGATAAATTGCCAGAAGAAAGGGTGAATGGAAAAGACTCCAGAACAAGGGCAGTTGATATTGATGAGAGGATTGATATAAATCAAAGGACTCCAGAACAAGGGCAGTTGATATTGATGAGAGGATTGATATAAATCAAAGGGAGTTGTCCACTAGTCGTGCAGGTTTCTCCAAAACTGATGGTCAACCTGAAGGATCCTTTGTCAATAACAAAGGAAATTGGCTGGCTATCCAAAGGCAATTGTTGCAGCTGGAGAGACAACAAGGTCATCTGATGAGCATGTTGCAGGATTTCATGGGCGGATCTCATGACAGTATGGTAACTTTGGAGAACAGAGTAAGGGGTCTTGAGAGAGTTGTTGAGGACTTGTCAAGAGATTTATCAATATCATCAGGTAGAAGAGGCGGTAATTTTTCAATGGGATATGAGGGGGCTTCTAATATGCCCTTAGGTAAGTACAACGGTTTTCCTGATTACACTAGTAACAAGTTTGGAAGAGGTGGAGATGGACGAATTCTGTTTGGCGAAAGATTTGCCCAAAATGATGGACATGTTTCCGGCATGAGGGGGCGGGGCCCTACATGGAGATCTGAAATATCTGAGGTGTGGGATTTTTCAACATATGTTGGTTCCAGAAATGGACAGACTAGTTCGAGGAAGGCCGTAGGAGGTGGTCCTGTGGATGGTAGGTCACCCAAATCAGAGAATGGGAGTGACCAGGGTAACAGCAGGCGAGCATGGGATAAAGGGGCTGGACCTGTAAGGTTTGGTGAGGGGCCTTCCGCAAGAAGTGTTTGGCAAGCTTCAAAAGATGAAGCTACCTTGGAAGCAATTCGTGTGGCTGGAGAGGACAATGGAACATCTAGAGCAGGAAGAGTAGCTATACCTGAATTGACTGCAGAGGCTATGGAAGATGATAATGTAGGCCAAGAGCGCAATCCAATCTGGAATTCTTGGACTAATGCAATGGATGCTCTTCAAGTGGGTGATGTGGATACGGCCTTTGTGGAAGTATTGTCTACAGGAGATGATCTCTTGCTTGTAAAGTTAATGGACAGATCAGGTCCTGTGATTGACCAACTTTCAAATGAGACAGCAACTGAGGTCTTGCATGCCGTTGGGCAATTTTTACCAGAGCCAAACTTGTTTGACGTCTGTTTGGCTTGGATTCAGCAGGTAGCATTTTTTCCCCTCTTAACGGACGTGTGAGTTAACTATTTTTAAGTATGTGTTTCACTAGTTTTCTTCTTGACGGTTAGACTTCACATAAAGTGTTTCATCTTGCAACTTGTGTTGATTAGAACATGACTACGAGCACCTTTTTATTTCATGTTCGTAACAAGATTTTCTCAAATCTATTTTCTCTGATAATTTCGGAATAGCAATGGGGTTAGCATACGTGTTTGCTTCATAGAATGCGATTGTATCAATAATGTTCCTATATTTTCAATTTTGTTGCTTTTGGTGCCCAGTTATGGCAATGCCTCAGTTTGACTTGGTTTGACCATTTAGTCCCCTATTTCCATTTTGCAGTTGGTTGAAATAGTGCTGGAAAATGGGTCTGATGTTTTCGGCCTTCCCGCTGACGTAAAGAAGGAACTCGTTTTGAATCTGCATGAAGCTTCTGTAACAATGGATCCACCCGAGGACTGGGAAGGTGCAACGCCGGATCAACTTTTGGTGCAGTTGGCATCATCCTGGGGAATAAATCCGCAGCATCATGACAAATAGTTTCTAGTTGTATGTATTGCCAACTTGTATTGAATTCAAACCTGCGTTTTGAGTGGAGTGGATGATTTAGAAATCTTACAGTTAGCATGAAATGAATGTAATTGCCAAATGACATATATAAGTTTCCAACATCTGTGACTACCTGTGAACTTAAGTTAGAAACTAAGTGCATACTTTTATGCCATATAGCGTCCTTGTAGCCGATTGGTTTCTTATTAAAGTTGAAAATACACAAATTCGGCGTTACCCCTTTTGGAGAAATAATCTTATTAGATGAAGTATGCTACGGTTAGTGACTACAAGTGTAGGTGATTTTTAACAAATAATGCATGTGGTGCTCACAAAGAAACAATGGTTATATTTCTTTAACGCGGTAAGCAGGCACTAGGAAAATTCTCCCCGACTAACCTTGGGGGCCATTTCCATGAGAAATTTGTTCCTTCCCGGCTCGCATCAACCCTACCCAACATGCGACCAAGCGAAACCAGTTGTATTGGACTTGGGTGAAAAATCAGTCCTACCCAACATGACATGACATTATAGATTTGGATTTCATCAGCACGACCATGATCATGAGCATTTTGGTAGTCTGCAGCTCTCAGTTCTTGGTATTTCTTCTTACATTTAATCTGGTTGAATTCAGTTCTTCGTATTTCTTCTTAAATTTAATCTGGTTGAATTTTTTATTAGGAAAACTAGTGAAAAGAGCTTGAAAACTTTGAGTTTTAACGATAAGGACAAAATAAAGGGAAAAGTGAATAGTACCAGGATTGACTTTTTAGTGTAAAAATGTGATTTTTCGTTAAAGTGAACAGTACCGGAAACTTTTTGTTAAATTTTCCCATTTTATTTTATGGGTTTGGAAATTCAAGTTATTTTATTTTATTTTACTTCTATTTTTTATATTTCCATTGAAGCTTTTGAACTGTTCTGTTTGTCTCCAGTATGATTACTTATAGACTATTTTGCCATATGCATTTGCTGCAAAGTGTAAACTTATTTTAAATGAAACATGTTGAAGTCTCTTTGCATTTGCATAAGCTATTGTGTGTTGTTAAAAGAGAGAGAGGGCATCTACCATACAACACACACGCCATGGGTGTACAACTAAGTTTGTCATGGAAGGATTTCTGGATTTCTTCGATGCCCTCTCCTTCAGCCAAACCTCTGCATTTACATGAATTTTTAGATTGCAGGGTCTGACAGCATGAAGAATATAGACCGTTAGCAGCTATAGATTTATTTTTCAAAGCATTTTGGATAGGACAATTAATGGACGGTAGAAATAAAACTGAAAATCTTTTGCATAATCATTTATATGGGGCACTTATACAATAGCTCTCTTGCACACAAAAAATCTCTAACAATATCAATGTATAAAAGGCACTTCTACATGATATGTTGGCATCTTACAATTCAAGAGAACTACCATTCACATTCACATTCACGTTCACATACACCATATTGATCGTTTACATATCTGGCAATTTCATAGCATCTGGCGTTTTATCCTATCTACAACATCTCAAGCCTCATTACTTTATGTAGAAAATTACTTTATACATATGCAATTTACATGTCTTGAAGTTATTGCAGTATCCTTTGCTTCATAGACAATTTCTGAAATTTCTTATCTTTTTCTCTCTTAATTTCTGTCAACCATGCTGAGCGAAGATTACGGAGTTGAGTACCCAGATGAGGAGACTAAGGAATGAGTTTTGGCTCTTAATAATGGCTGCTCTGTTGCTTGGAATTGTCAGTGCTTTCAGCTCTTCATTTTCTTTTCTTTTTGGAAAGCATGAGTCTGAAGTTTGATCACTGAGTTTGACAAACAAATATATTGAAGTTTTAAAATTGATTTAAATCTGTCCCATAGATTTTTTTTCTTTTTCTTATTGGTGTTGGCATGCTGAGAAAAAAAAGTATAATAATAGCTGTTCTGTTGCCTCTGTAGTATTTCATAGTTATTCTGATCTCCACTGGTTCTTTAAATGGTTTGCTTTTTTACTCTTGCCATCTTCTCTGTATTTTGGCTGCTTCTCTCTCCCACACTCCCTTTTTTACTCTTGGTTCTGTGGTTCTCTGGCCGCTGTTAGGTTTTTGTGGTCAGACAACGATGGAATCCAAGGACGATGACTACTAGAAATTTTTATTTTGAATTCGGAATTGGTTTGGTTGAAGCCCCCCTAATTGATTATAATTTCAATTTAGGTTTGATTTTTATGCATCAGGAATTTCAGTTGAAGCCTCCTAATTGGATAGTGCTTTTCCCATGTTAGGCTTCTCTGACTGTGGTGATGCAGATACCAAATTGGAGCGGTGCTGTTAGTGGAGGAATCTGGTAGAAACGATGAGTTTGTAGATTGAATTTGCATATGATGATAATGAAACATAATATGTTGTTTTCGTAATTCCTTTTGCTTTCAAAGTTTATTGCTCGGTTGTGTTCGTAACCTCTGGATTCTTACGGTTCTTCATCTCTCTTACTTCAGATTCTTTGCGTTTTTATCATTCATTTGTGAAGAAATGGGTCGTACGAAGTGGTAAGGCTCTGAGGAAGGCACTTGCCACCAAGGTGCGTTTCGTTTGGGTTTCTAATGTCGAAAATTAGAATTGATAATTGCAAGCGATTTTTTCCGAGAAGCAATCAGATTATTGAATCTAAGTTGCTAATTGTTTTAATTTTGTATATGTTGCAATTAAATCAGCACCCGCAACTGGAGAAGTCAAGAAGCTTGACTGCTACTGCCCTGGAATCGTCACTCTTCGGTAAGTTTTCAACACAATATAGTTCAAATCCTCTGAATCATGTTCTTGAATTTCACTATATGTATCGTGTTCTTTGCATTTCGTTATCTGAACTCTGTTCTTTGAATTTGGTTACCGGAATCATGCCTATCATTTGGTGTTTAATTAGTTGGTTGTTTCTTAATCAGATTGCTGAACAAATGTTGTGTGTCAAGTTGGCTGTCATAGTAAGATTACTTCATGGAACAGTGTAATTGTTGTGGCATGTGAAAGTTGAATTTTTTCTTAATTTAAGAAATGTGTTTAACTGTAGTACTATATGATGAAGTTAGCATCATTATGGGTTGGGAACTCAATTAGTGCACCATTAGTTGTGCAAATCTCTGAATATTGGTGCTTAAGATGCATGAGTTAATGACATTAGCACAGTACTACAATTTCTCGACATGTCGGGAGCTGAAATGCTAGAAAGGAAAAAAATGTCCCTCTTCCTCTGGCCTCCCAAAGTGTTTCCATTCCAGTGTCACCATCTTTTGTTTCATTCATTTGTAGAATATATTATCTGTACTTGATGAGTATTATTAGACCCATTCTCAAAATTTTGCATCCCCTGCTTCTTTCTTATGGTCCTTGTACTCAAACATGTGCGAGTTTGTATTTTTCTGATGGATTAGACTATTGGGAACTTAGTTACTTTTACTTTTTATATATTTTTGTTGGGTTTTTTGTTTTTCGGAAAATGAGTATTTGATTAATCGCTTGACTTTTGCTTTCAAAAGGACTGTTAGAAGTTTTGTGTCAATTTGGCTGTGATGGTAAGATTACTTCATGTAACATTGTGTTGTGGCATGTGAGTGTCGAATTCTTTTCTAAGTTTAATTTTGGAAAGAAATGTGTTTAATGGTAGTCCTATATGATGAAGTTAGCATCCTTATAAGTTGGGAACCTAAAACAAGATTGGTGTTCTCATAAATTCCTACTTTTCTCAGCCACCTTCCCCTCTGCTTGCACCAGTTGTGACTTATTTTCTTTTTTGGTTCTATCTCAGGAGTTTGTCAAGGAGAAAGTTCGTGAACGAAAGAAATCTAATCGAGAGGTATTTTCTTTTTGGCAGATATCATGAATTATGTTTGGGTGTTTAAACAATATTTGCCTAAATGTATACTCTGTTTTTCAGTGGTATTTCAAATAAGGTAACTTCCCCAAAGACTGATATTTTGGTTTTCTATTGGTATGTGTGAAACCAGCTTGATTAAGGTTACAAGGTTGAGGGTTGCGGATAGTTAATCATGTTCAATAACCTTAGTTACAGGGCCATTCACTTAAATTTTGGTTTCAAGTTGTAGAAAGACGGCTTTTCATTCTTTCTTAATATAAGCTTTCATTACAGCTTCAGTTTCACATCATTCGTCATTGGATTTGCTAATATAAGTTTTTAGTGAGATAATCTTACTGGTGAATTGTTAAAAGGTAGGAAGAGAGAAGGCAGCCTGCGATTTTATAAACTAAAGTTTAGATGCATTTTCTGTGGTATGGGGTGTCTGAGAGAAAGGGTTTCAGGAATTAGGTTTGGGTGGGATGTCAAGGATTAGGTTTGGGGTTTTGTTTGTGCGATTTGTAGAGAGATGGGGGTGTCCGAGATATTTGTTTTAGGAATTGCAGAGAGAGAGAGAGAGAGAGGGAGTGTCCGAGAGGTGTGGGAGGATTTAGATGTAATGGCTGCCCTTGTTACATTATGATTTATGTTTTTTGCTAGTGTCGAAGATGTCCGGTCTCAAAAAAAGTGAACAGCCACGCTCTCCGTGATCGAATGCTGCCCACCATGCTGCATATTTTTTTGTTTGAACATATGTGCTTGACGAATTACCTGCTCAAACACTGCATTTCTGTGTTTTGCTAACTGCTAAGTGAGGTATGTAGGCTGCAGGGCATATATTTTGTCGTCTTAACTGCAGGGGCAAAATATGTGTAAACTGTAGCTTGCTTCTGTTTCTTCAATTTTGTATGGAAACAGACCTTCTGCTTATTTTTGCCTTTGAACAGTCGTGGTTACAAAATTAGCTACTTGAACAAGTCCTCAACACTTTCTGTTTTTAATTACCTGTTGAAATGGCTATATGTGTGAATTACATGTTTCTTATCGAAACAAAAACTTTTTTGGAAACTATCTCTTTCTAATCAAAGACGTTCAATTTATTCCCATTCATTGTACAATGTGTTTATATGCCAGCTCGCTTGAATGTATATAAAATCAAAACTATTTATCTTATTGACCTCATTCACTTATGTATCCCTCTGTTTGTTCATAATTGTGTTGAATTTATCCAACTTAAATGTGTTTTATTCATCCGATTACGCCTGAAATAGCAGATTTCCGCAGCAACGCGCCGGCGTATTTTCTAGTTGTACCTAAACTTGTCATCCAATTCTCTAGTATGTACTAAAAGACTGCTTCTATGTTAGCCCTTTGTTGTTTCATCTATTTGTTAACTACTCTGTAGGTTTGAAGACTGTTTAGTCATTCATATATTCAAACAAGAGTTTAAAGTTTAAAACGAATAAACACTGTAGAATTGCGAGGAAGACTACATATTTCGAAAAGACTAGGTACATCATGACAAACTTGTTTTTATAGTCACAAAGTATCCTATTTACAAAGAACGAATCCAAATCCTATAACAGGCAACGAATCCAAATACCAAAAGTACCTTAATTTATTAAATAATAATAAACCAAAAAGCTAAGTAATTAACTTTTCCAACACCCTTGTCAAACTCTCGTTGTTTACCATGAATTGTCCAACAAGGCGACGGACAAGAAGATGCAAATGCAAAGCGAATGAGCAATTCAAGCTAACTAACGAGCAACTAATCAATCAAACAATCAACCAATTCCAACAGCCAGGCAGACAGACAACGACATATCATGGATACAAACATAGGGCCTATACAAAATTAGATACATCGTTAGGCAGAGAGACCTTGCATGAGACATGCATGCGGATTTAGGATCAGGCAGGCAGGTAGGCAAACATGTAGATTTAGCAAGCTGATGCTGGGAATATGGAAAGAGAGCATATGAATGCTCCCCGCCACTATAAGAATGGAAGGAAAATGTCTTCTCTAGTTAAGGAGCTCAGCACTTTACTCTTTGGACATAGTTAATGTTTGGTTAGTTGCAGTTCCTTCAAGAACAATTTAAGCGCAGGGGAAAATGAACCGGGTGAAAGTTTTCAAATCCAAAATTAAAGAAAAACAAAGCAAAAAACTTGCTCTTATAATCATCTAAAAAATTTGGTACAGCTGACATGAAACTAACGAATTAATTCTGGTTTTGTTACATTTCCATGCATTTCATCTCGGACCAGAGAGAACGGATGCTTGGGGTGCCACAGAAATAAGGTGATCCTGATGATTTGATTTAGAAGCAGAGGCCGTTGGATGACTAAACTTATAGATGATGTCTGGATCCACTTCCGTTAGTCCTTGCAAGGCCTGCACTACTGCTGACATGAGAGGCCTTCTAGTGTGATCGTGCTGCAGACACCAAACTCCGTTCCGGATAGTCCTCAACACTTCCTCCCTATGATTTTCCATGTCTTCATCCAAGTCTTCCACAATATCAATCAGTTGGTCCTGATCATCTCCATCACCACCCTTCTTTTCCAACATTTGAAGACAGACGAAAATAGACTCCGACCTCGAGCTGTTCGAGATTTTCCTTCTGGCAACTATTTCAAGAAGAACAATCCCAAAGCTGTATACATCAGATTTAACGGTGACTGTTAAATCAGGAGCAACATAACCGGGAGTTCCTAGCATTCCAATAAGCAGTTCGCTCTGATCTCTTGCAATTAGATTGGACAACCCGAAATCAGAAATCTAGGCGTTGAAGCTTTCATCCAAGAGAATGTTATGTGGCTTTACATCAAGATGTATTATTTTGTGCCTACAATCTTCGTGAAGATAAGCCAGCCCTTTACGCCAAGTATAATCTTCTTTCGAGTGGCCCAATTTAGATCCTTTCTCAGATCTCTCTTGAAAATCCATTTCTCAAGCGACCCGTTCGACATGTACTCGTAAACGAGAAGCCTGTGTTTGTTTTCTGCACAAAACCCAATTAACCTAGCTAGGTTAAAATGGTGTACACTCCCAATTGTTTCAACTTCTTCTAAGAACCCTATCTCCCCTGGACCCATTCTACCCAACCTCTTCACAGCAACCTGTGTGGTGCCATCAGCTAGAGCTACAACCCCTTTGAACACTGATCCAAATCCTCCGCTGCCAACGAGTACCCCGAAATTATCCTTTGCAACTTGCAATTCATCATGTGAAAACCTCTTGAGTCCAGTAAGTTGCTCCTTCACTTTGTTTTTCCTTGACCTAGCTACGTATACGATAAGAAGAAAAATGCCAAAATATACAGCAACTGTTATGATTAGGCTAGGAAGACTAGAAATAACAGTGATTAGTAATCCAAGCCATGCTCCCAATATGGCTGTCGATATGAATATAAGCAGTATTCGTTGTCTTATATTCAGGGTACTAATAAAAGCCAGACTTACTAGTATAACAAGTGTTAGTATTATTATTAGTATCATAAGTATTATGCTTGTAATCAAGTTCATAGTTCACTTGAAACTTGAAACAGAAGGTTTGGATTGGAATGAGAGAAGATAGAGCCAGACTTAAATAAAGGTCCCTATTAATATTAAAGCGTGAGCAAAAAGGGACTCAGAGATTTAATACAGGACTTGGTCAGATATATATGTCAATTATTCAATTTGTTTGCGAGCATTGTTTTTGATATTTCACAGCTCACAACTGGAGTCAGTAGAGTTTTCACATGCTCCAACCTCGATGCAAAGGAATGGCGCACTCAATGACTTCTTTTGTAAGTCGGAATGGAAGTAGTCATGGATGAGGTATGCTTTTCCCAAGTTATTATTTAATGTTCTTGAGGAAGATGTAAACATTAATATAAAAATTTAGTAAAAACCTCTATGGTTTGACGGATTATTTTTTTTATTTTTTTATTTTTCAATTGGTAGCAAGTTCTAGACCTGGCTGTTTCTTACACGACATGAAAATAACGGGTTTCGGGTCAACACAATAACTGAAAGGGTCGTTATCGGGTCACATGATAAGAAACCGTTAATAACGGGTCCTTAACAGGTTTGAAAGAGAGTGACACGGAGATAGCCTATTTCGATACGATAAGAAAAAAATGTTATTATGATGATTTTAATTTTTTATACTAAAAAAAACTTACTATAAAATACAATAGATATAATGGATATGTATATATTGTTTATTAATCATTATTGTATTTCTATATAAATTTAAAAAAATTAAGTTTTATTTATTTATTTTTATAGTATACTATAGGTAAGGAGTGAGATTAAAAAAATTATAAAACACATTAAAAATAAAAATATCAAGTAATTTAAAAATACTAAACAAGTTAAAAAAATTATAATAATTAATTTACAAAAGCGAAAAATGTGAAAAAATATGCAAATGCTCGTAATCGCATTCTCTACGTTTTGAGGATGGGGACATCGTCGTTTGAATTTTTAAAACCATACAAACCCTCATAAATAGTATTTTTAAGGGAGTTCAAAATAAATAAAATACATAATCATTAATATATAAGGTCTGAAAATTGTGAAAGCATATATAAAGGCTCGTGATTACATCTTCTACGCTTCGGCGATGGTTACATGGTCGTTTAGAATTTTAAAACCATCCAAATCTCATGAATAGTGTTTTTTATATAAGTGCAAAATTAATAATAATTATTGTAGAAGTGTGAAAAATGTAAAAAAAAAATATTAATAATACAATCACTCGTAATGACAATCTTTACAACTTTTGTGAAGGAGTCAACTCCGAAATCTGACACCATAATCCATAAACCTTAGATTTAAATTGAACTATCCATTGTTGTTTAGACTTTATTTTACTCGCCAAATTTCATTTTTTAGATTTTCTTTTTTTTTTGGGAAAGTGATCTTTTAGTGGATGTAGAAAAATGAACGGTTCTGATCCTTGCAATTAACTAAAAATCTAAGTTGATGTTATCTAGTTTCTAGAGACTTTATAAATTTCGAGCTATATTTTCACTAATGGTAACACTCTTAACGTAATATTAACAATCCGAACCGTTCATCTTTCTACATCCTCTGAGATATCATATGTTCGAAAAAGAAAATCCAAAAAAGAAAAAAAAAATTAGTGAGAAGAATGAAACGTAAATATAAACGACAATCAACAGTTAAATTTAGATCTATAGTTTATGGATTATGGAAAACCTTAGTGAATACATCATCAACATAACACTTAAAGGAACACTTGAAGACAATATATCAAACCAAAGTTCCAATACCATTTCCCTTGGTGATTGATGAAAATTGAAGGGTTTTATTGTCAAAAACGTGCAAAGTTCCTCAACCTTGAAACACAACTTTTTTCATTTTGCATATATTTGAATATTTGCATTTTATAGTAAGCACTAATGTTTTTTCATTGGGCTCTTATTTTGGGGTATGTAAACTTGAATGACAAATGTATTCTTTTTTCTTTTCTTTTTTTTTGAATTTTTTTTTTTTTTTTATGTTTTGAAGTAATATTTATGTAACAATGTGGTATGTATCTACTAATTTAGTATTATATTTTACATTTTTTGGGTCATATTATGTTTTTCATTTTCATTATTCATTGATTTAAATATATTTTTCTTAACGGGTAACAAGTTAGGTCATATTACCTGATAATATTAACAGGTTGATTTCGGGTCAGGTCATTACCCGTTTATTTTAACGGGTGTTACACAACACGACCCGTTAAGCTATTGGGTATAATACGAAAACGACACGAACACGAAAAACATGACACGAATGCCAGGTCTAGCAGGTTCCTATCACTAATTTGTTTTGTTCAAAGATCGATATTTTGCAGTAAATCTTTCTTCTATATTGTCTTTTTTCTTTTTTGGACAAATGATAGATTATTAAACTACGAGGAGAGGGATTTGAACACAGAACCTTTTGGTGACGTTTTTAAGCTTTAGCACAGCATATTGGTTGTATTTATACGAAGAAAAAAAGACACCTCTTATTGGGGGCGTAAACTTCACTAACCTAAGAGTCCTTGTTTAATGTGTTAATTGTATTTACTGTGAAGAAATCTCAGGCTATACAACAAATTGAACCATTTAAGTTCATTTTAAACCTTTTCCTTTATAAGAAAAACTTTTACTCAACGGGATACAACATTCCAAGCTAATTACACTAAATAATCTAAAATATAAGATATATGATTGATTTGAGATATTGTCATATCAAATTCTCAGCATGGATAAGTTTCTTTCTCTCGTATACTCTTTTAATCCTTCATGCACACCATGAATCAAACACACCTAAATATTTATGTTTTATATTGAAGAGTAAATGATGGCTGCAATTTGACATTGGTACAACAATTGGCATAAACTGAACATGTTGTTGAAGCCAACTGAATAGTGTATACTATCCTGCATCAGTCTGCACAAGATTTAAACTCATATGTGAGTTAAATCAGTTGTTTAAGACAATATTTCCACTCCACGCACCCGAGTTCAAACATCGCTCTCTTTTGAACCGGGTAGGCTTGTTCTTTTTTTGGGCTATTTGGGCTTGCCCAGTTAAAGTGCCTTAACCTTCCCCAAATCTTATATGATCAAACTTACAATTCTTGTGTCACAAGTCCCAGCTTCTAAATCAACGTACAAAATGACCGCGAAATATCTCACCAGCATGCTAACACCAAAACTGGAGAGAAGTTATTTATTGGTAATGGCACGGAGTTGGTATTTCACAGAGCAGCCTATCTAGCAACAACACAACATGATATGATCACATTTAGATTTCATGAAACGTTAAATTCCATAGGCTTCTTTTCTCATTATGTCTATCGTTCAACACCAGCACCATCTGTAGTGTCGACATTTCCATCAGCATCCGTATCACCCGCTTCACCATCTAAGGTTAAATACGTTAACGCCGTTACAACGTCACTGATCAGCGGTCGTGTAGCAGCTTCTTCTTGGAGACACATTGCTGCAACAGCAAGAGCTTGGTAAAGACCCTTGATAGGGTACTTCCCTTCTAGCAATGGATCTGCCATTAACGTAAACTTCCTTCTATCTTTAAATAATGGTTGTGCCTGCAAAAAATCGTGTTATTAACTTTATGGAAATTAGCCATTATAGAAGGATTTCAAAGAGATTCTCCGAAATAGCTTGAGAGATTATAAATTATGAACATACCCAAGTAACCAAATTCTGCTCTTCAGTTGGTCTGTTATTGTCTATGACTCTCCGTCCTGTGATAATCTCCAAAAACACAACTCCAAAGCTGTAAAGGTCGGATTTCGTTGTCAACTGCCCTGTTAGTGCATATTCAGGTGCACAGTAGCCGTAGGTCCCCATCACCCTGGTGGATACATGAGTCTTATCGCCAGTTGGACCTAACTTTGCAAGACCAAAATCGGAGAGTTTTGGATTGAAGTTCTCATCCAAGAGTATGTTGGAAGCTTTGAAATCCCGGTATATCACAGGAGGATTTGCTTGTTCGTGTAAGTATTCAAGTCCCCTTGCTGCCCCCGCTGCAATTTTCATCCTAGTATTCCAATCCAAGGCCTTTTTTCCTGGAGCTAAATCTAAGAGCCCAAGTTTTGTTGTTGAATGTTACCGATATGTACTTAAGTGCGGGCAACGTGCAAATGCAAATTAGTAAATTGGTGCTTACCAAGAAGATGGTCCTCTAGGGATCCATTGGCCATGTACTCATACGCCAAAATCCTCTGATCACCATCCGCGCAATATCCAACCAAATTGACGAGGTGGGCATGGTGAAGAAGACTTAATATCAAAACTTCTACAAGAAACTCTCTGTTTCCTTGGAATCCATTCCTGTCTAGTTGCTTAACAGCAACAACCTGAAACGAGCGAACAATGGGGGTTATGATCCAACTAAATTATTGTATGTTCAGGGGAAAGAGAAAAGGGATGAAATGAAGAGAGATGGATGGAAATACTACTTGTTCTGTGCCTTCAAATTTCCCTTTGTAAACCCTCCCAAAACCGCCTTCGCCAAGCAAATTGTCTGGATGGAAGTTGTTAGTTGCAACACAAAGTTCCCGGTATGTAAAAATCTGAGCCGTAATGTTTCCTTTCCCAACCTTTGCGATCTCTTCGGCTATGTACTTCCTCCTGCTGCTATCTGCAGGTTAAAATTCTCAAACTTAAGAGGCCGACAGTTTGAATTGCTGTTCTACACTGCTAAATATTACTAGTATACTAGAAGGTATATATCAGGGTCTGCAGCCAACTTTCAGAAGACAGGACAAGTTGTGGTTGCAAATTAGATCATTTTCAACAAATCTACGTCAAAATTTTGATAATTATTTGCCAAAATAACAAGGAGGGAAGGCCAATTTTTGTACGGTAAAACCAATCTCAGCCTTCAAAAGGACAGATCTCCATCAAACCAAAGGCAAATAAATTGGGTATTTTTCAGGTGAAATTTTCCACAGTACATAAAAGATAAATATATGTATGTATACGTACATATGTAAAGCAAGAAAGCTGATAAATTGCAGCCCTTGAATATGAATACTTGATTGATAGACCAAAGTGTTAAAAGACATAAATCTTTGATATGCGAATGCATGCTATAATCCGTAACATATTATTTAACGATTGAAAAATAAGTCCTCGTCGCAGATGCATACCCTATTAGAGAGTAATCAGGTCTATTATATGTACGTATGTCATTTAACGTACTGGTGTCATTTGATTTTCAGGGAAGATTTATGCCGTGAGAAGAATTTACCAGTTTTGAAGGAGATGTTAGCGAAAGAGGCTAAAGTTTTGGTGTCATGGTATTCCTTAATACTCTTTTTCAATGACTTCCTGGCGTTTTTCTCTTCTGAAATGCAACATTGGAAGCAATTCATCGTTTTCTTTCCCTCGTCAACTCTAATCCGATTGCAACCACCTTCAAATTGTCATCCAAATCTTGCATGGATTCCTGGAAAAAACCACTCACAACATACCAAAAAAATTCAAAACTTTGGTACGCTTCGATCCAAGAAACCAACAAGTGCAGACGAAACAAGCCTGAGAAATTGGTTAGACAAACGGGGGATATCGATTTGATACGTTATGAAAACAGCCTTGGCTCTGGAAAAACCAGAATGCTAGTTTCTGGTCCTTCAAGAACCAAGAGCTTGATCCCTCACATTGTTTCTTTTGCTTGCTCCCTCTATCGAAACCATTGAGTTCGGACAGCCAAAACAGACTAGGTCAAGGTTGCTAAATATGGAGGGACATCCAGGCATTCTTCTTTCTTTTAACAACAGAAAAAATCGGTTTTTTTTTTTTTTTTTTTTTTTTTCAATATTAATTTGTACTTCTATTTGTGTTGGAGACAGGGCAGGTCAAAAATACAACCTCTTATTATTTCCATAACCAAAAGTTTACCTTTCCTTTAATTGGCAAAAATCTCAATGAATTTCCAACCGTATCCACATTTATCTTCCCAGGAATTTGCTGGCAATGTAAAGAGATTATGTAATTTGTGGCTAGAAACGACTTTATTTTGCATACGTAGATTAGGTCAGTTTGCTTGCCCTCTTGCACCCAACTTTGAATTTCCCTCTTTCAACGTAAATTAGAGTAGTTTACAATGAAAATGTCTCGCTTGCTGACAGTAAATTTGATGTCTGAAACACGAATAAAATCTATCATATGTGCAATTCAAATGCCACTGTGTTTTGGTTTCATTTGACCCCACGCTGGTACCACCGGTGTGAGAGCTTCCTACCGAAGTTTCTAGATACAATGAAGCTTCTATCTAAGAAAATGAATTAGTAAAACAACCCAAGGGTGACATGAAAGTGAGAGGATAAAAAAGGGCAAGTCAGCACACCTTGCAGTACTGTTATACCTAAAATCTATCGTAGACCGTAGAACAGTCTTTGCAAACCATTCATAGTTTGAGAAAAAACCAATTACACTACTATCATAATTTTAACAACTCATTAAAACAAGAGATTATAGAACAGTCTTCTTTCCCAACAAATTATATCAAATAACCCTGTTTCCACGATCATAATTTGAATTTTCCTACAATGATCTGTGATGGCTGCTGCTGTTCTCTACGGAGAAAAGTTTGGACCTGCCATCCCACACTACTTTATCACCAATGACATGAACAAATGCGTAAAAGATATCATGCCAAAAACGATCTGTGATTTACATCAATGCCACCATCATCAAAAGCTTAAACAGTAGATTGGCCAACTGACAACAAATTAAACTAGCAAGAAGCAAAAACACTTGTATATGTTCATTAGCTTGTAACAAATTTCACTACTAACCGGAATAAGCTCTAAATATTCCACCAAGACAGTGAGCCAGATAAGATAACAAAATGCAAAAAGTGAACAGATATTAAATCATCCATAATTGCATATATCCGTAAGTGCAACAAGTGGCCTAAGGATTTTGTTTCTCTTTTGAGTTTACCCCCAGAAGTTTCTTCAGATTCGCAACCCTCGTTAGTATTTCAACACTCGCCATGGGGTCATCAGGCTTTGTTTTTTGACTTCTTTCAGAGAACCTTTTTCGGGTTGATTGCGTTTATGGTCGTTAACCCCCATAGGTTTCTTGAAAGACCCTTCAAGCATTGCTTTCTTCCCTTCTCTCGAAGCAGCCTTTTTCTGATACTTTAGTTGCCACTTTATGCTTGTCTCCCACCCTGGAAGGTACATCAACTTGTACATTTGTCCCTTCACCAGCCTTCTTCCCTTTTGTAGCAATCTTCGTAAGAGTATTAGAAAAATCAACAGCACTTCTTTTCTTAGCCGGAAATCCTTCCCCTTTTGTGACTGACTTCCGTTTGCTCACATTTCCACCTCAAATACGTGAGGTTGAGGAAACACATTTTGTGGATCCGCTGCTTGGGGAAGCATTACTCAAACAAGCTGGTCTATTTGCAGGGTGACTTGATCGTACCGAAATGAGAAAATCTTCGTTACTGTCATCGCTATGATCAGGAGCCAAATCATTCTCAACCTTCCTAGGGAATTGCCTATTCATTCGTTCTGAAAGCGGAATATCATCATCATCATGAGTATGATCAGCAGGCAACTCTTTCTTGACCTGCTTAGGGGGAATGGCAGAGGTCTGCGTTTCTGAAGTAGTATTGGATTTTCTTGAGACCTCAGGCATAACATAGGAGTGATTCTTTTCTGGTTTAGACTTTGTCAAAGTTTGTGCACATTCCTTTGTCATCTGCAATTTCCTCTCTGTAACGGAGGCATTGAACCTCTTAAACCTTCTGTGTTGCCACCATGACTTCTTTTCTGATTGCATCTGCACGAGCAGAATTTGATTTTTCCCACCAATCCAAGTACCTAGCCGTTACACTCGGCTCAAAAGACCATGGCGGAACAAAGAAACCAACATCGTTGCCTGAGGCGGCAAAATCCAATCCTGGAAATTCACCAGGAAGGTCTTGATCAATTCCAAACTGCATTGCCACACTGTGCGGAAAATACTTCTCTTTACAATCTTCTACTCCAATCAACTCAGAAGCGCACAAGCACCTAACCTAAGATTTTAAATTCTCATCTGCGTTCTTACCACTATCAAAAATACCGGCTTGTTCTCTTTGTAGTAAGAAGAATGGCGCAAATTGCTCAAATCAGCAGCAAACGGACGCCACTGAAAATTCTCTTGCAACTTAAAAACAGTTCTCACAAGAGGCAGACCGATTGATTTAGAAGCTACTTTGTGCCACCGGGCAGCCCTAGACTCGCCAGGTTTCGGAGTTTTCGGGGGACTCTGTATCAGAGGCGGAAACCTCTCGAAAGCCCACAACTGCATAAGCTGAAAGGGGCCAGTAACTGAAATCTCCGCCTCACCAGAAAGAACTCGCTTCTTTAGCAAGCTAAGGTCTCTGAAAAGACCTGAAAGGACGGCGGGTGCAAGAGCAACTCTCTTCCCCTGTGACAAACATGCTGCAATCGGAAAAACATGCCTGCCAATGCAATCCTCAGGAAGAGAAGGAAAAACAGACCTCGAAAGCCACAACGACAAGAAAGCTACATGCTCATACTCGTACCCTCCATTTGGCAGCTCCATCAAAATCTTGATCCATCTAGATCGGCAAGCTTTTTTAGCCTTGGTTCTCGAAATCTCCATCCTCTTCTTCTCCATCTCCTCCACGATTTCCGCCAACAACCCGGTAACAGGTCTGGTGACATTCCTTCCAAGGGCCGAAAACCTGCCAAGAACCATGACATCTTCGAGCGTAATGGTGGCCTCCCCCCATGGGGAAACGAAAGTGTTGGTCTCCGGCGACCAAAACTCCGCCAACTCGAGAAGCACATTCTTGTTGTTTCCCCTGATTTCATATATGGAGCTCAAACTTGCATCACAAATTCCAGACTGGTTCCAGATGGAGCAGTACTTACCGGCCAACCTATCGACCCATTCATCCCACTTTCCCTGGGGAATCTTCCACCCTTTGAAGAACACCTTCGACGGCCATTGCTGGAGGTCGTGAGGAAAGACCTAGCAGAGCAATGGAGTTTTTGGGGGACCCACTGCGGTGGTAAAACCGGTGGTACATGGCTTCAGAAACCTTGCGAGTCTCCTCTTTTGTTTCTGACCATGTTTTGGAGAGACCATGGTTTCTTCTCTCTGTTCGTACATGCGGCTTAACGGAAACCGGGGCGGTGACGCTTCTGCTGCTGCTGCTGCTCCGTCTGCTGCCATTTCGTCAGAGAGTGGAGAGGAAGAAGAAGGAAGACGAAGAGGGCAGAGAGAGTATAACTTTTGAAACTTTTGAACTGCCCACAGGCCCTAGAAAATAGAGGAAGACGAAGAGGGCAGAGAGAGTACAAATTTTGAAACCTTGGGACACACACACACTCTCTCTCTCTCTCTCTCTCTCTAGGTACCAGGACTGTAAAAAATCATCATAAGTTCCATATCTTGTGACAGAAGTACACGGTTGCTAGATTTGATACACATTCCCCGCATAAATGTTTGGTACGTCAATGTGAAGTAATATTAGGCCTTCCACAATGATTTGGTGAGTTTAATGTTTGTATATAATAATCATGCATCGTGCTAGATTCGTACTACGCTATGTCAGAGTGTGTGTGGTGAGTTTAATATGAATGAGTTTGTATATTGAATGTGTGACTCCTTACTTTCTCTTTCTTCGTATTTTATGATTGGTCAATTATTTTCTCACACTTATCATTTGTTGTATTGCCATCACACATGAGTTCAATATATTGGAGTAAAATATATGAATCACTCTCATTACACTCATATTTTTTACCACTATAGAAATCTGAGTCCTATTATATTGATATCACATTTCATTTTCGAACCGGATGTGGAAGACCTTAGAAATTTTTTTGGTAAAGAAAAGACCTTAGGGGTGCGTTTGTTGAACCTCCTTAAGAGGGACTGGCTTGGACTGTCTTAAGCAAGACTATAATCCCATGTTTGGTAGGTTGTTGGACTAAGATAAATGGGACTCGCCTCCACTACGAGTCCCGACGCACTTCACTAAAGCCGTTTATCTAATCCCAAGCTTTCGCTTGGTATTAACAGGGACTAGAAAGGAAATGAGGCCTACGTCCAATTCCCAATATTCGCTTGCTAAACCCGGACACCCAGTCCCTCTGCGCTCCAGCTTCTTCTTCTCCGGCGCCGTCACCATAGCCAGGCCGTCACCGTAAGCCTAGGGAGGACGACGCTGGCGCTGCAGGAAAACTTTGATTGATTTGGCGGTGTGGGTTAAATTTTGAGCACCAACCGTGGCGTCCTCCTCTGTTGGAAATTCAAATAAAAACAGGCTGTAAAAGGTTGCTTCTAGCTGTTAGTTTCTTTACAGGTTGTATCCACACATGCTGCAACTACAAAGACTAAAGTTTCCTCCATGTGCTAGCTGAAATGGTGATGAAAGACAGCAAGTGTGCTGCCATGTGATGTGCTAGCAGGAAGACAGCAGTGTGCTGCTGTGTATTAGCCGAAAAAGTGTTGATTGCAAGCTGGAAAGATAGCTGCATATGTGTGCTAGATTGTCCAAAGTTCTTGCATGTGTTTTAAAGGGTGTAAAGATGTTAAACACCCCATTCATTGCATGTGTTGTTGCATTGTTTATCAATTTCTGTTTTGTATAAATAGGCCATCTTGCTAAGCTTTATTGCATCCCATCCAAATCCCATTTCCATTCTCATTTTCAGCTTGTAAGCTTTAAGAGTTGTAAACTCTTCTAATATTTCAAAGTGTTTGTTATCACCAAGCTTGCTACTTCTTTCATATATCAAAGTCCAAGTGTTTTACCAAAGCTTGTTGCTTCCCTCATTTCTCTATTTCTTTGTCCAATTTTATTGAGAGTGAAAGTGAGAGGTGTGATAGAGTTTGTAAACTTATCACCCACATATTTTGGTATTGAGTTAGTAAACTCTTTTGAATACCAACAATTGGTATCAGAGCCAGAATACCATTCTGGCAAGTGCAGTAGCTATGGCGTCCAATTTAGTGCAACTCCAAGTTCCCACATTGAAGAAAGAAAATTATGAAAGATGGTGCATCCAATTCAAAGCATTGTTTGGATCACAGGAGCTATGGGAAGTTGTCAGTAGTGGGTATGTTGTACCCACTGCCGAGCAAGAAGCCGTATATACTGCGGATTAAAGGAACACTCTCAAGGACTTACGAAAGAAGGACCAAAAGGTGTTGTATCTTCTATACCAGGGTTTGGAAGATTCAACGTTCGAGAAGGTTGCAGAAGCAACAACGAGCAAGCAAGTATGGGATACACTCAGTACAATCTACAAAGGAGTAGATCGAGTCAAGAAAGTGAGGTTACAGTCACTTCGAGCAGATTTTGAAACTGCTCACATGAATGAAGGGGAGAGCATCTCCGATTATCACTCAAGGCTCATTGTGATAGTAAATCAGATGAGGAGAAATGGCGAGAGACTCGATGAAGTACGAGTTGTGGAGAAGATACTCCGGTCATTCACATCTAAGTTTGAGCATGTGGTGACTGCCATTGAGGAATCCAAGGATTTGGAGGTGATGAGCGCAGAGGAGCTACTAGGATCCCTCCTAGTTCACGAGCAACGCATTCAGAAGAATGCAAACCCCAAAACGCTAGAGCAAGCTTTGGAGTCAAAGTTGAATATTGACAAACCAAATGGAGGTCGTGGGCAGTGGAACTCACGTCGTGGGAGTTCATCTAACCTTAGCTGAGGACGAGCTCGAGGAAGAGGTCGAGGCTATGCACAAAATCGAGGTCAGTCTCAAGAGTGGAGATCTACTCGAGGAAAGGTGCATATCCAATGTCACAATTGCAAGCAATATGGACATTATGCCAATGAATGTTCACATAAAAATGGTGAGCATGTCAACATGGCAGAATCAAGTGGAAATACTGATGAAGAACTTACAGTCTTGCTAGCACACCATGATTCTAGTAGCCAACAAGATGTTTGGTATTTGGACTCTGGTGCAAGCAATCACATGTGTGGAAAGAAGGAGTTTTTTGCCGAACTAAAAGATGGGGCCTATGGATCTGTAAGTCTTGGTGACTCCTCAAAGTTGCCAGTTGAAGGCAAAGGGAAGATCAAGATCATCCAGAAGGATGGTAAAGAAGAATACATCTCCGATACCTACTACATACCAGGTATGAAGAGCAACATTCTAAGCATTGGTCAACTGCTCCAGAAAGGGTACATTATACATATGGAGAATATGTTTCTCACTCTCAGAAATGCAAGGAGAAAACTTATTGCACGTGTTCAAATGTCAAAGAACCGAATGTTCCCGTTGAAGTTGAACACAAAGATTGGGAGTTGCAACATCGGTGTGATGGAAGATGAGTCATGGAAATGGCATCTTCGATTTGGCCATCTTCATTTCAATGGCCTAAAGTTGTTGTCAAGTGGAGGAATGGTTCGTGGTTTACCCCATATTGAAGCCACACGCCAAGTATGTGAAGGTTGTGTGCTTGGCAAGCAAGCACGACTATCGTTTCCTGTTGGTGATACATGGAGAGCAAAGGCACCACTGCAGTTGGTGCACACAGATATATGTGGTCCATTGGATCTCATGTCTTATGGAGGTAATAGGTATTTTATTACCTTCATTGATGATTTCAGTAGAAAGACTTGGGTCTATTTTCTCAAGGAGAAGTCAGCTGCCCTAAAAATTTTCAAGGAGTTCAAGGCACTCACAGAGGCTGAAAGTAACCACAAGCTTGTGGCTGTGAGATCAGATAGAGGTGGAGAGTACACCTCCAATGCTTTCCAAGCATACTGCAATGAGCAAGGAATTAGGCATCAACTTACTGCTGCCTATACCCCACAGCAAAATGGGATAGCCGAAAGAAAGAATCGAACCATCCTTGACATGACAAGGTCCATGCTTAAGGAGAAGAATTTGCCAAAAGAGTTATGGGCAGAAGCTGTAGCTTGTTCGATTTATTTGTTGAATCGATGTCCAACAAAGAGTGTCAAGAGGATGACACCACAAGAGGCTTGGAGTGGATACAAGCCGAATGTTACACACCTAAGAATTTTTGGGTGTGTTGCATATGCTCAAGTTCCAGAAGCCAAGAGGAGGAAACTTGATGATAGAGGTGAGAAGTGTGTGTTTGTGGGCTATAGTGAAGAGTCCAAGGCATACAAGCTCTACAACCCACTAACTGGCAAACTAGTGGTTAGTAGAGATGTCATCTTCAGTGAGGAAGAGACATGGAAGTGGAACAACAAAGAAGTCAGTAAAGAGAAGATCGTCTCCACTGATTTTGAAGAACCAGAAGTTATACCACCTATTGAGCAACAGCCTGCTCAAACAATCACAACAACTCCAGTGCACAGAATTGCAAGGAGTGGTCCTACATCTAGTGAGGAAAACAGCTCCTCAACTCCAGTGAGGTTAAGGAGTCTCACAGAGATTTATGGACAAGAAGAAGAAGAAACCAATTTTTTCTGCTTCTATGCAGACCATGAGCCTCTCTCATTCAATGAAGCTGTGGAAGAAAATTGTTGGAAGAAAGCCATGGAAGAAGAGATCCATGCCATCGAGAAGAATGACATTTGGGAGTTGACAAAGCTTCCACCAAATCAGAAGGCTATTGGTGTTAAGTAGGTGTACAAGATCAAACGCACTGCAGATGGAAGTGTAGATCGGTACAAATCAAGGCTTGTAGCAAAGGGCTACAAACAGAAGTATGGAGTGGACTATGATGAAGTCTATGCTCCAGTTGCAAGACTTGACACGGTAAGATTACTAATCTCTCTTGCCGCTCAGCATAAATGGAAAATTTATCAATTAGATGTCAAGTCAGCCTTCCTTAATGGAGTTCTTGAGGAAGAAGTGTACGTGGAACAACCGGAAGGCTTCCAAGTACAAGGAGAAGAAGAAAAGGTGTATCGTTTGAAGAAGGCTTTGTATGGCCTCAAGCAAGCACCACGAGCTTGGAACTCAAGGATTGATAACTACCTTCACCAAAATGGATTTCAGAAATGTCCATACGAGCATTCAGTTTACATGAAGAATGGTGCAAAATGGGAGTTCTTAATTATTTGTCTCTATGTAGATGACTTGTTGTTTACAGGAAACAATGAAGCAATGTTCTGTGAGTTCAAGCAATCCATGTTCAGTGAATTCGAGATGACTGACAATGGATTAATGTCATACTTTCTTGGCATAGAAGTGAAGCAAGGAAGTGACGGTATCTACATCTCTCAACAAAAGTACATGAGAGATATATTGGAGAAATTCAATATGGACAAGTGCAATATTGTCAACACTCCAGTTGCAACTGGATTGAAGTTGTCCAAGGAAGGAGAAGGTGAGTTTGTAAACTCAACCGTGTACAAAAGCTTGGTTGGAAGCCTAAGGTACCTTACAATCACAAGACCTGATATAGTTTATGGTGTTGGACTCGTGAGTCGATACATGGAAACACCAAGGGAGTCTCATTGGCTGGCCGCCAAGAGAATTTTGAGGTACATAAGAGGTACTCTAAACTATGGTCTATTTTATAATTTTGGTGAAGATGCAAAATTATTTGGTTATTCAGATAGTGATTGGGGAGGTGACCAAGATGAAAGGAAAAGCATAACTGGCTATGTGTTTTTTCTAGGATCAACAGCTTTCTCATGGACTTCAAAGAAGCAATCAATTGTTGCTTTGTCATCATGTGAAGCCGAGTATGTTGTTGTAGACTCAACCGTGTGTGAGGTAATTTGGTTAAGAAATCTGTTGAAGTCAGTGTGTCATCCACAAGTGGAATCGACTGTGATTCATGTGGATAACGTGTCTGCAATCAAACTTGCAAAGAATCCTGTTCAACATGGAAGGAGCAAGCACATTGATACCAGGTTCCATTTTCTAAGGGACCATATGAAGCAAAAGACAATTGAGCTTGTCTATTGTCACACAAAGGAACAAGTGGCTGACATCTTCACTAAGCCACTACCAGTTGAATCATTCCGGTTATTGCGTGAAATGCTAGGCATGAAGGCGTTTTGATTTGAGGGGGCGTGTTGGAAATTCAAATAAAAACAGGCTGTAAAAGGTTGCTTCTAGCTGTTAGTTTCTTTACAGGTTGTATCCACACATGCTGCAACTACAAAGACTAAAGTTTCCTCCATGTGCTAGCTGAAATGGTGATGAAAGACAGCAAGTGTGCTGCCATGTGATGTGCTAGCAGGAAGACAGCAGTGTGCTGCTGTGTATTAGCCGAAAGAGTGTTGATTGCAAGCTGGAAAGATAGCTGAATATGTGTGTTAGACTGTCCAAAGTTCTTGCATGTGTTTTAAAGGGTGTAAAGATGTTAAACACCCCATTCATTGCATGTGTTGTTGCATTGTTTATCAATTTCTGTTTTGTATAAATAGGCCATCTTGCTAAGCTTTATTGCATCCCATCCAAATCCCATTTCCATTCTCATTTTCAGCTTGTAAGCTTTAAGAGTTGTAAACTCTTCTAATATTTCAAAGTGTTTGTTATCACCAAGCTTGCTACTTCTTTCATATATCAAAGTCCAAGTGTTTTACCAAAGCTTGTTGCTTCCCTCCTTTCTCTATTTCTTTGTCCAATTTTATTGAGAGTGAAAGTGAGAGGTGTGATAGAGTTTGTAAACTTATCACCCACATATTTTGGTATTGAGTTAGTAAACTCTTTTGAATACCAACATCCTCGAGGCCTCAAGTGCTCCGCTAGAAAGATGCGCCCGCAAGTTTGTCGCTTTCTTCTGCAAGATCGATTGACGTCGATTTGCAAAAATTGAATGAAACGAATTTGTAGATCCGACGAAGCCTCTGTAAATTGAAAAACAAATTGAGATTTTTCTGTGTTTGATTTGAAGAGAAAGAAATTAAAAGAAGAGAAGGATTGAATTGAAGAGAAAAAAAAAAGAAATGAAGAGAAAGTATGGGTTTGATTTGTCTGAGTTTGATTTTTAATGGGAATTGGAGCAATCTCGCATGCGAAGAACAAGAAGCATATGAAAGAAGAGAAGCAGAGAAACGGGAGAGAGAGAGAGAGTCAAATTAAAAAAGTGTGTATAATAATAATAAATTATTAAAAAAAATGAATTAAAAACGACAGAAAAATATTTGATCTGCAAAAATAATTGAGCCTCTGATTTAGTTTGATACTGCATCAAACGCTTCATTATCTTTATACTACTTAGTCCATGCCAAGCCGATCTAGCTTAATTCCTGAAGTTAGTCCAGTCCGAAATAGTATAGTACAACAAACACACCCTAGATGTTTAAATGGATAGAAATTATAAATTGATACAATTTCAAAACTTGAGAATGTAATGTGAAACTTTGGAACATCATGACCCATTTAAAAAATCTACCTCAAACTTAAAAGAGTGTAAAATGTAATGGGAGGCAAGCACACCTAAATTTTCAACTTTTTATCTCAACAATGTGATTTTATTTAATAAAATAAAAGAAATTTTTTGTGTCTCTGTCAAATTTGGTTATATAATATATAATGCAATGATCTGATGTATCGAGGTTATTAAGAGCATATTCAAAAGAAATGTCAAAATGTCCAAATAAACAATAACAACATTAAAAAAAGAAAAAACAGTAGCAATGTTTTTCAACCGAAAAATTAAATTTGATGTGAAATGACATTTCTCACCTTGCTACCAAATTTGACAACAACTTCAAAAAAAAAAAAAAAAAAACATTAATCATTAAGTGCTTTTTATTAATTTTTTTTATTGGTTTAAAGCATTAATTTTTAATTTCTTTTCATTTTCAATGCAATGTTTGAGTATTTTTATAATTTTTATAATTTATTTTCGTTCATGACCAATGCATTGGTAATGAAAGAAAATAAATATGCATTGGCAATGAAAGCAATAAATATGAATTTTATTGGTAATGAAAGAAAATAAATATGCATTGGCAATGAAAGAAAATAAATATGAATTTTATTGGTAATGAAAGAAAATAAATATGCATTGGCAATGAAAGAAAATAAATATGAATTTTATTTTATGTTTTAAATTTGACATATCGAGTAGAGAGTAAAACTTTAAAAGATGTTAAAGAGCCACATAAGTTGTTAAATTTAAATTTTATGTTTAAAATTGATAAACAGTACACCCGCCTTATTGTAGAACTTGATGTGAAGCATTTTTGTTAGGAAGATTATATTCACATACTCCAAATTACTTCTTCCACACCCTTTTAATTTTTTAATATTTTTCTATCAAGTGTTAGTGGTGTTTCAAAAAATATTAAAAAATTAAAAGGGTGTGGGAGAAATAATTTGGGATGTGTAAATATAATTTCTCTGTTAGGAAGTCAAATGGTAAACCCACCGTATCATAGAACTTGATGTGACGATGATATACTTGACGGAAGTAAACGTTGGAAGTGTAACACTTGAGGATGAAAATTTTATACACAGTTGAATTCACAAATTCCACCTACAAAATAAGAAACACTATTAGTCTAATTAACGAACACCTAGAAGAAGGGGAGTGTGTATGTGAGAGGCCCACCCACACATGAAATCCTAGCTTAGCTAACTTTTACAGTTAAAAATATATGTTTTTTGTCTAGTGATAATTTTGATATCTTGTCTAGAAGTGCTCTAGACCATCTCCAAAGGAGATGTCAAAAATGCCACATAGATATATAACGGTAACAAATGACGTATCATTTATTCCAACCGAGGTGTCAAAGATGACATGGAAAAGAAAGCTAAACTGACTGGACAAAGAGATGTCAAATTTGAAGCTGCCTTCAAATTTTATTTTTGCTATTTCCAAAGACATTCTACTTGTCTTACCTTAAATGCTAGCATATTTAAGTATTATTTTATTATTTTTAAACCAACAACAACTCAGCTTTTATTATTTTTTTGTTTAAAAAAGCATAAATGAAGCAATAAATTTTGGCATACCGAGTGGAAGGAAAATATTGACAATATGCCAAATTACCAAGTGAGCCATCAAATTTAAATTTGATGTTTTGAATTTAATGTCTCATTTGGAGATGCTCTTAGACAACATAAACAACATTGATGAGCAACTCAATAAATAAACGACGAAATTTATGAATTTGAAACATGATTGATCAAACTATGTGAACAAAACCCTTAATTTAAATTCATGTATTTGGAATATGACTTTTTGCAACTCTTGACAAGAATGGGAGAGAAAGGATCTTCAAGCGATGGCTTTTTAGTCAAAATGGTCCTTGAGATTTGCATAACTCCTCACTTTGGTCCTAAGATTTGAAATCAATAGAAGTAGTCTCTGAGATTGTCCACCATCAATCATTTTGGTCATTCCGCAAAAAATTATGTTAAATAAGAATCAAAATGACAAAAATATCTTCAATCGAACAAACAATGAGCCAAAATGATTTGACAAAAAATTGAGGGTGTTTTTACCATTTATTCTTATTTAATGAAGATTTTTCATGGAATGACCAAGATGATTGATGATGGACAATCTTAGGGACCACTTTTATTGGTTTCAAATCTCAGGAACCAAAATAAAGAGTTATGCAAATCTCAAAGACCATTTTAGCTAAAAAGCCCCAAGCGAACGGTGAAACCTCGTTTCATGTTGTTTTTGTTTTGCGTAGAACCGTAAGGGCACTCTAAACTGCAAACGATTACGAGTGGACATTCGTGCTCATATAAACCATTTTTCGTATTATTCAATCCAATCCAGTTTCACCCTTCTTTTGGAGAGAGAGAGAGAGAGAGACGGAAAACCCAGCGGAATCAATGGTTGAAAAGCGGGAGGAGTTGATGGTTCCTCCATCCAGCGGCATCCCATTTCTGAAAATATGAGTACACTCCTTGGAATTCAATTTTCTTTAACTAAAACCCATCATGGTAAATTTCTCTAATAAAAATCCAATAATTAGGCTCCAACTAAGCATTATCCATAATTAAGTTTGACTTTGCAAAATTTATATTTTTGGATGTCTAAATTGCCCCTAATAACACTTAGGGTCTCTCACTTATTATCTACATTTATTTTACATTATTTCATTCAATTAAATATTTTCAAATACCTCATGGGGATTTGGAATTTGGAAAAAAATTTAAATGTCGTAATTCCTACAAATCAGCTAAGTAAATATTTTTACAAAGGGAAAGAATAAATCATTGATAGTCAATGATCACCATGCTACCAAATAGGAAGGAAATCATTCATATCATAACTCCCCCTCAAGTTGGCGAGTGAACGTCAAAAACCGGTAACTTGCTCAGCAAAAAACAGAACTGTTATTTTCCTAAAGGCTTTGTGAATTTGTCTGCAACTTGCATTGAAGATGGAACAAATTTGGTGGCTACCTTTCCTTCTTGAATTTTATCTCGAACAAAATGACAGTCAATCTCTATATGGCGTGTCTGCTCATGAAAAGCAGAATTAACGGCAATGTGAAGAGCCGCTTGGTTATCACAGTGTAAAACAGCAGGGCCCATATCTTTAATACATAAATCACATAAAAGACTTTGTAACCAGGTGAGCTCACAACAGGCAACAACCATTGAACGGTACTCTGCTTTTGCAGAAGATAATGAAACAGTCTTCTGTTTTTTGCTTTTCCATGAAATTAAAGAATCTCCAAGGAAAACACAATATCCGGTAGTAGAACATCGAGTCACTGAACACTCTGCCCAATCAGCATCACAAAAAGCCTTCAATCGTAACAAACTTTGTGAGGAAAACAAAATACCTTGACCTGGAGTGTTCTTCAAATATCTCAAAACACGTAAAGCTGTATCATAGTGAGGCTTACGAGGATGTTGTATGAAACGACTCAACGTGTTGACTACAAAAGCAATATCAGGTCTGGTAATAGTTAAATATATCAAACGTCCTATCAATTTTCGATAAATGGACGGATTGTGAAGCAAATCTCCTTCATCAGGAAGTAGCTTCATGTTTTGTTCCATGGGGAAGCTAGCTGATCGTGCTCCCAAAAGACCCACATCTTTTAAAATGTCCAATAAATATTTTCTTTGAGAAATAAAGATCCCCTTTTTTGAAGGAGCAATCTTTATTCCTAAAAAATATTTAAGGGCTCCTAAATCTTTGATGCGGAAGCGTTTATTCAAAAAAGATTTAAGAGAACCAATAGCAATCATGTCATTACCCGTGATCAAGATATCATCAACGTAAATAAGAAGAGCTGTGAACGATTTGCCAACTTTTCTTGTAAAAAATGAATAATTGGCTTTGGACTATGTATACACAGATGCACAAATAGCCTCAGAAAACTTAAAAAACCACTGCCGAGAAGCCTGCTTTAATCCATACAAAGACTTATGAAGGCAACATACCAAATGCTCCCCTTGTCGCCGAAGACCAGGAGGTGGAACCATATAGATTTCCTCATGGAGATCGCCATGTAGGAAGACATTGTGGACATCCATTTGATGTAGGGACCAACCACTAGCAGCCACAAGAGCAAGGAGACAACGAAACGTAACCAACTTTGCAGTCGGGGAAAACGTATCCTGGTAATCAACACGCTCAATTTGAGTGTAACCCTTGGCCACTAAACGAGTTTTGTAACTCTCAATAGTGCCATCAGACTTGTGCTTGATTTTGTATACCCAAGGACAACCAATAGGGGTCTTGCCAGGTGGAAGTACAGTCAAAGACCAAGTGGCATTAACTTCTAGAGCTTGAATCTCCGAGGCCATGGCTTCTCGCCATCGAGGATCTTTAGTAGCCTCTGCATATGTGTTAGGTTCAACAGGGAGAGTAATATTGGCAATAAAACTTTGTTAAGATGGAGAAAGATTTTTATAAGAAACACACTTGCATAAAGGATGGTGAGTAGCCTTTTTAGAGGAACCTAGAGTCAATGCATTGAGTGGGGAAAATGAGGAAGCATGAAAGCAAACATAGTCATCAAGGTAAACAGGTGTACATTTAGGCCTATCAGAATGACGTATGAGGGGTGCAATAGGTGGACCAGGTGATGAAGGAGGGCTATTGGTTACTGTTTGGTCTGGGAGAGGTGTAGCAATAGAGTTGGATGGAGTCTCAATGTCAACCTGAGTGGATGGTGAAATGAACTCAACGTGAGTGGGTGGGGTCTCAATGTCATCATGAGTGGGAAGAGGCAAGACAAGTTCTTGAGGTTGGGTTAAAGGAGTGATGATAAAAGGAAAATTAGACTCATGAAAAATGACATCTCTGCTGGTGAACACTTTGTGAGTATAAAGGTCGTACAACTTATACGCTTTTTGACCAAAGGGATATCCTATAAAGACATATTTTCTGGCTTGTCTATCAAATTTATGAAGAGGTTGAACATTGGTGGCATAAGCTAAACATCCAAAAGTACGCAAGTGTGCATACGATGGAGGACGACCATAAAGAACCTCAAAAGGTGATTTATTGGACAAAAATGGTGTGGGTAAGCGATTTATGAGCTAGATTGCAGTAAGGACACAATCTCCCCAAAAATACAAAGGTAAGTGACTCTGAAAACATAGTGCCTTGGCCACTTGCAAAATATGACGGTGTTTTCGCTCGACCACTCCATTTTGTTGTGGAGTATATGTGCAAGAACGTTCAAAAATCACATCACTCTCGGAAAAGAAAGAATGCAAGGACAAAAACTCACTACCATTATCAATTCAAATTTTCTTAATTTTGTGATGGAATTGAGTTGCTACATAAGAAAAGAAAGTTTTAAGTAACTGTTGTGTTTTAGATTTATGTCTCATAAAAAATAGCCATGTGGTTCGATAAAAATCATCAACAATTGTTAAGAAATATCGAGCCTCATTATATGTAGAAATTTTGTGCAGTCCCCAAATGTCACAATGAACAAGCTCAAAAATGTGTTTACTGGAAATATGACTTAATGGAAAAGGCAATCTATTTTGCTTTGCTAATGGGAAAACATCACAAGGTTTATTTGAATGAGAATAAACATATAACGATTGATTAGCTAAAAGGTGGAGTCATTGTGGAGAGGGATGACCAAGACGACGATGCCATGAAATGGAATTAACGCAATTGGGTGAAGGTGAAGTGGTGCAACTACTGTTTGGTTTGGTGAGATAGTAAAGACCCCCACGTTGTCTACCCCATCCAATCATCTTTCTCGTCTCCAGGTCCTGTAAGACACAAAAATCTGGAAAAAATGTTATGGAGCATCGAAGGGATTTTGTTAAACAACTAACGAATATCAAATTAACCAAAAAAGAGGCAATTTGTAATACATTAGTCAATGAAAGTTTGAGATCAAAAGTAAAATTGCCAATACTACTAATTGACCATTTCACCAGTCGGAAGTTTTACTGGCAGCATAGACTTGTTCCCAGTAGAGTTTGATAAGGGAAGTGTCATAACATGATCCGTGGCGCCACTATCAATTATCCATTATTGTGAATGATGGGAAGACAAACCTGTGATTGCATTGGTATGTGCTTCAGATGGAAAATTTCCAGCCATCATAGCAAAGAGTTGTTGAAGCTGCTTAGGAGTAAAAGTCATCGATGTTGCTGATGTAAGGGAAGAAGTTGAAGAAGTTGTTACTTGAACATGGTTGGTTGCTGGTTTTCCCTCCTTACCGCGACCCTTTCCCTTGTTCTTTTTATGGAGATGATGGTCATCGGGATATCCATGGAGCTGGTAGCAAGTCTCCCTGGTGAGGTGGTCCACGTCACAATAATCACAAAGTAGCGGCTTGTGATTCCCTTGGCTACCACGATTGTGCTGATTACCTTGACCACCTTGAACTGCCATGGTTACCCCTTGCACACTTGGTTATGGGATAGCTGCAATTCCACGTTGCTTTTTCTTTTGGTTAACCATTGAAAAAACTTTGAGCACCAAAGGCAATGGCTTTAGAAGCATAATCTGACCTCTCACTGTTGCATATGAATCATCAAGTCCCTTTAAAAATTACATAACCTTATTCTGCTCCTCTTTCTCATTACGGTCTTCCATGATGCCACACGAGCAGTTTTTATGGCTGTCGTAAGAAGATAATTCATCCCATAAACCCTTCAATTGGGAATAATAGTCAGACACAGACATCTGATTTTGAGTGAGGCGTGCAATGTCACGCTGAATCTCAAAAATTCGTGGGACAGTGTCTTGCGAAAAACGAGTCTTAAGGTCATCCCAAACAGCATGTGCAGTTTCTGCATAAACCACACTGTTTGATAACCCAGAATTCACAGAATTTAAAATCCACATGAGAACCATGTCATTATAGCGCTGCCAAAGAGCAGCTTCAGTTGCTTTCTTGTCTGACGGCTTCTTCACAGACCCATCAACAAAACCAAATTTGTTCTTTGCGCTAAGGGCAATACGCATTGAACGAGACCATGTGCTATAATTGTTTCCAGTAAGTAGAGTGGAAACAAGATGCATCCCTGGATTATCAGAGTAATGAATATAGAAAGGGCTTGAGGGATCGTTCGATGCCTCAACCGACTTGGAGTCTCCCATGGTAAAAAAATGAGACTTTGCTCACAAGAGAAACCGAAGAAAAAAAAAAACGAAGAGAAACCAAGGAAACAAAAAAAACATCCTAGGATCTTGGACGCTCTGATACCATCTTAAGAATGGAATAGCAGAATGAATAATCTTCTATATTGATTCATTAAAATATACAAGTTAGGCTAAAGTTCTTATACAAACTGTAAAGAAACAATCACATCCCGTAATTCCTACAAATCAGCTAAGTAAATATTTTTACAAAGGGAAAGAATAAATCATTGATAGTCAACGATCACCATGCTACCAAATAGGAAGGAAAACATTCATATCATAACATTCTCCTCCATCCCTTCCCGTTTAGAGCCAAAGAAATCGCCTTTGAACGTTGAGTTCCAAGGATGGAGACAAGCCGCAAAAGATTGGAAATCTTGGTTCACCAAATGGCTTCTGTTCACCAATCTACATGGAAGGAGGCTGGTATCTATGAAGCAAACCTTAATTCTACATACCAAATACGAAGACAAACCGGTTTGGTACATGGATTTGCAGAGAAATGGTGTCCTGAAACCAGTACGTTTATTTTTCCATGGTGTGAAGCAACAATCACGTTGGAGGATGTCATGGTTTTAGGCAGTTTCTCGGTTTTGGGGGACTCTGTTTTAAGCCCTCTTGAAACAACACAACTTTAAAAATTGAAGAAAAACTACTTGAAGAGAAAGGAATTTTACTGGAGTCCGAATAGGAAGCCTAGCACAAGCTTGTGGTTGAAGAAGTTCATCACATGCGGGCACAAACTTGAGCACGAAGCGTGTCTTGTGTATTGGTTGTTGAGGTATGTTTTTAACCACAATGTTATAACACACAGACTTGTATTCTCCATAGCAATTCATTTAGCTAGAGGGACTAAAATCGCTCTTGCACCTGCTATTCTTGCAAGCATTTACAGAGATTTGGGTTTGTTGAAAAGGAAAATCGTAGCTTCAAACCAATTGGCAATAGGAGATGCTGATTTACAACTTACCCTTAGGCCCTGTTCTAAAAATCTTCACCTAACGCCACCTAGGCCCCGCCTAGGTGGTAGGTGGCTGGGCACCGTCCCAATTAGTTCCTAGGCGTCAGAAAATTAAGAAAATGTGCCTAGACCCTCTTAGGCATCCTACGTGCCTACCTAAACCCGCCTGGATCGCAACTCTCACTTAGACTTAAAATCGAAAACTTTCATTTTGCATTTTAATTTTTCAATAAAATGTAAGAGACTTATTGAGTACTTGGATGAATACTCATTATATGCTTGCTCCCCATGTTTCTAATACTTTATAATTTATATGTTATTTTATTTTGTAATTTATGTATGTCAACACAATTATGTATGTATTTTTTATGTATAAATAGGCACATATTTAGACAATATATAATAAATTTACTTAAATCCACCTAGTCCGCCTAGACGCTAGGTCCCAGCTCTCCGCCCAACTAGCGCATAACGTCTTTTAGAACCTTGCCCTTAAGTTTCTGTTCTAATTACTTCAGGTTAGGGCGTGGGAAATATTCTTGGAACTTAGGCCAAAGCCGAATGTTATAAATTTTGGTGAGCCAAGATTGGCTAGATGGGATAATTTAAATGGTATGGAAATTGAAAACTTGAGAAAGGTTTTAGACTCAGCTGGAGCAGTGTTCAAGTGGCGCTCTTATGCCTTGGACGTCATTGAGAACTTGCATTTGCCTAAATACTGTCCACAAAAGGAAACTTGGGTTTTGGTTGGTCCTGATTTGGATGATGAATTACTGTCATTCATTAGATGTTTGATAGTAAGTGAGCTAGTTGGTCATGGTATTATTAAGCACTACCTACCGCATCGTGTAGGTATGCAATTTGGATTTGATCAAGACCTTCCATGTTCTGTTACACGACCTAATCACCATTCTGATGCGGCCTGGAAGCATAATAACAAAGAAATCAAGAATGTAAAATTGTATCTTCCGTGTTGGCTTTTCGAGGGAGATATTAGCATGAAGTACAAGAACTGGTGGAAGAAATCAGTGTCTGGTCTCGAAGATGATGTTGGAGCAGTTATGTTTTTATTTAATAATATATATGTTTATATATTTATGTTTTGTTTTATTACCAATATTATATACATAACGTTTGTTTTATTATCATTATTCTATGCATAACAGCCAATTGATTTTGTCTTTTCAATGAGATAAGGAGTTACAGCTTTTTTGAAACATGTCATTGACTTTTCAATCAGATAAGGAGTTATCTCCTTTTAAGTTTGAAAAGATGGGATTCCTTCTATGAATAGAGAAGAAGATCAAGTCTATTTACATAATTGATTTGGATGTTTTGATTTTGTCTGTTTTGTTTTCTTCTGCATTTGATACCCTACGGTTTTGTTTTGATTTCCTACAATTTTGCACCCCAAATAACTCCTTTGTCTATCTTACGATTTTTCCATTCCAACATCTCTTTCTTTACATATTTTATATATATATATATATATATATATATATATATAATATTAGTCCCAAGTATCGCAAAAAAAGATATAAGAAAAAATACAAGTTTTACATATATTGAGTTAATAGCAACATATTGAAAGGGTGTGAGTTCGAAGGTTCTTCTGGTGTGCAAGGAAGAATCTTATCAGAAGAAGAAGGTTCTGGGCTATTTTATCCTGGGGACGACGTGGTGTTTGTGAAACTACTTGCACACTTTGGGCAGAGCCGCGAAACGTCTTAAAGAGAGCAACTTAGTCCGCAACTCATCCCAAGAATCATTCACCACTCAAGGCTTCTACATTTTTCGGGTAGCTTCATTCCTTTCTATTTCAGTTTACAACAATTTTAAGACATAAACAATCTGCCATGGAATCTGAAAACAACACCACACTGGACCTTAACAAGCCTTCCAAGTTTGAGGGTCTCCACTTTAAGTGTTGGAGGCAGAAGAAGTTATTTTTTCTCACCACAAAAAAATTGGCTTCATTTTGCACCACTGTCAAACCAACTCTCCCTGAAGAGCCCACCATTACACAAACCAAAGCTTCACAAACTTGGCTTGAAATTCTTGCTAAGAATTATATTCTTAATGGATTGTCTGATGACCTTTATGATTACTACTCTGATTATAGCACTGCTAAAGATTTATGGGAGGCACTTCAGAAAAAATATGACACTGAGGAAGCTGGGGCTAAGAAATTTGTTGTTAATCGTTATTTGAAATATCAGATGGTTGACGATAAATCTGTTGAAGCACAATCTCATGAATTACAGAAAATTGCTCATGAAATTATTTATGAAGTCATGGTTTTAAATAATCAATTTCAGGTTGCTGTCATCATTGATAAATTGCCACCACCCTGGAAAATTTTCAAGAACTCACTCCGCCACAAGACAAAAGAGTTCTCCCTGGAAAGCTTGATCACTCGACTTCGCATTGAGGAAAAGGCTAAGAAACAAGAATTGAAGGAGGAAATTCTGGTCGTGTCAAGCAACCAAAAGGCTACCAACTTCAACCGGAACCAGACTCTAGCTGTGCAGAAGCCAAATAGGAAGAACATGAAGATTTAGAACAAGAATCACAACAAGCGCCTCAACAACAACACAAACAAGGTTCAGAATCAAAATCCCTCTCATCATCAGAATAGGTACCAACCCTCCTCATGTGCTGCTTCTAATTCGAGACAGTTTGAATGCTATAACTGTCACAAGCTGGGCCATCTTACCTGGAATTGCAGAAATAAGAAAAGCCCTACTCCATAGGCAAATCTTGTTGAAGAGCAACTAATTGCAATGATATTAGAAATCAACTTTGTTGATGGATCCGAGGGGTGATGGGTGGACACTGGCGCTTCTCGCCATGTTTGCTATGATCGTTCCCTTTTCAAGACCTATTCTGTGGCTGAGGGAAGGAAGGTGTTGTTGGGTGATTCACACTCAACTGATGTTGCTGGTACTGGAAAGGTGGAGCTGAGGTTCACCTCTGGAAAAACCATGATACTGAAAGATGTGATGCATGCTCCAACAGTAAGGAAGAATTTGGTCTCTGGCTTTCTTCTTAACAAGGCTGGATTTACTCAAACCATTGGAGCATATATGTATACCCTTACTAAAAATGGGGTTTTTGTGGGAAAGAGATATGCTACTGACGGAATGTTTAAATTGAATGTTGATGCTATTAAAATGTAATAATTGAGTCACTTGATGCTGGTTTTTATGAGAATAAAGTTCCTTTAATCTTCGAAATAGTGGGGGTTCTAATTCTTCTAAATTTTATGAACCTATTGATAGATACGCCTTTGTGGGAAGAAATCGATTCCAACAGTTTTGATCCATTGTGATAGCACAACGTAATCTCTTATGGAGCTGTAAGAGTGGATCATATATTGTCTGAAGAAAACTTGGCTGATCCTTTGATGAAAGGACTAGCATGAGAAAAGGTTTGGAAAACCTCGAAAGGGATGGGACTAAAGCCCATAGAAAACTGAGTCATTTGTGATAGCAACCCAACCTATAGACTGGAGATCCCAAGAAATAGGTTCAAAGGGTAATAACAAGTCACAAGTGATATGAGTGAAGTCTTGCTAATTTTAATTTGGAATATTATTCCATATCCATCCCTATGAAGCATGACATCCTGAAGCGTTTTTAGGTTGAGAATTTTTCTCTTAGTAAGGTCTATACTCTATATTGAGTGGGATATCTAGCTATAGGAATATCCTTGATAGTCTTACCTATGTGAATGTGGAAGTGAGGCCGCTTCCTATGAAATCTTGGGCAAGTTTCTAAAGCGTTCACTATACTGGGGTATAAGCACAAGGCCGTAATGTGCTGGCTTTTTGAACTTCACCTTAATAAAGTTATGTGTGTGGTGTTGTCAGAGATAGAGTTCAAAACTATAAGTTACTCTAGTATAATCTGGATCACTAACACTATGTACAGGTTCAAGTTGAGAAACACCTTTACTTATGCATAGCTTTATGATATGCTGCTTTACATATATTTTTGTAAATAAAAACAAGTGGAGGATTGTTGGAGCAGTTATGTTTTTATTTAATAATATATATGTTTATATATTTATGTTTTGTTTTATTACCAATATTATATACATAACATTTGTTTTATTATCATTATTCTATGCATAACAGCCAATTGATTTTGGCTTTTCAATGAGATAAGGAGTTACAGCTTTTTTGAAACATGTCATTGACTTTTCAATCAGATAAGGAGTTATCTCCTTTTAAGTTTGAAAAGATGGGATTCCTTCTCTGAATAGAGAAGAAGATCAAGTCTATTTACATAATTGATTTGGACATTTTGAATTTGTCCGTTTTGTTTTCTTCTGCATTTGATACCCTACGGTTTTGTTTTGATTTCCTACAGTTTTGCACCCCAAATAACTCCTTTGTCTTTCTTACGGTTTTTCCATTCCAACATCTCTTTCTTTACACAATATATATATATATATATATATATATATATATATATTAATCCCAAGTATCGCAAAAAAAAAAAATATAAGAAAAAAATACAAGTTTTACATATATTGAGTTAATAGCAACATATTGAAAGGGTGTGAGTTCGAAAGTTCTTCCAGTATGCAAGGAAGAATCTTATCAGAAGAAGAGGTTCTTGGCTGTTTAATCCTAGGGACGACGTGGTGTTTGTGAAACTGCTTGCACACTTTGGGCAGAGCCGCGAAACGTCTTAAAGAGAGCGACTTAGTCCGCGACACATCCCAAGAATCATTCGCCACTTAAGGCTTCTACATTTTTCGGGTAACTTTGTTCCTTTCTATTTTAGTTTACAACAGGTGAAAGTGAAGCTGCTAGTTCACAGAAAAAGAAAGCAAAGAGTATTCATCGGTCATTATTGATGGTTAACCACCCTTTGGTATCTCCTGGTTTTCCTCGAAAATGCAACAAAACAGAAGCTGGAGATCCTATGGATGAGGATGATACATTAACAATGTCAGAAATTTTGAAGGGAAATAAGAAGTATGAGAATTTTGTGATTATAGAAGATGGTGACAGTGAGAAATTATCAGGTAAAGTTCCGAGTTTGGAATCTAAAATTGCAGGAGATAGTTCGGTTTATACAAAGCCAGATAAGGACATCGGAAGTGTTATTGCTAAAGAATGTGCTAGCAGTAGCCCTTTATTTGAGAGCCCTGCTTTGGAGTTTGAGAAGCGAGGTTTGGAGATTAAAGCTAGGATGAAGAGGCTTGAAATCTTGCTAGACGACTAAAATTCAGATATGTTGCCGAGCAAGTTTTAGGAAAAGGTAATGTAAGATAGCTCTCCAATCAGTTGGTATTTCCAAACCTTGTTATAACATATAATTACTGTATTTTTGTATTAATCTCAGTGATACTACATTCTTTTTCTTCTTTTATTACTAATGTTTGCATAATTTTGTGTTCAATTTTTTCATCCATTTAACATCCAGTGTGAAATGCTGTACATAAGACTTGATTTCTGTTTGTTTCTTCCTTGCTTGCTATCTGATTCTCGATTCCATTCGTCTATTTTAACAGTATGTCATTTTAGGCTGATTAGTTCCTCTAGTCATCATGAATGCAAAGTATCAATGCACAAAATCGGTCTTATAAATTGCATTATGTATTTCTTTACTGCTTGTGCTTTTCCTATCAGAAAGCTGCAGAAGACATGTCAACTTGTATGCAATCTTGTTTCTTTTTGCGTTACATTTACATTGTATTTCTGTTATTCAACATTCGACCTCTTGAAATTGTGAGTAAAGGCTTTCTTTTGCGTGCTCTTGTTCTTAGTACAGGGAAAATGGAGGAAGTGACTTGCACTCTGGAATAGCAGAGGAACTTGGTATTTTGTAGATATTTCATGGATGGCATTAAAGAATATTGTCTTTGATGACTTATATTTTACTTACCAATGCTGCAATGGCAGCATGGTTTATATACAGTTTGCATATACACGCATGCAATAAACAACAATAAAGGTGGCAGAAACTAAACGATCAGCAGATAAGCCCTTGGTGAATATGTCTGCAATCTGAAAAGTAGTAGACACATGATAGACATTTAATGACCTTGACACCCAATGTGCTTTCCATCGTCGCAACCTGTGACACATCCCGAGCTGCTTGGGATACTCTGAAAACACGTTTTGCTTCTCAATCTCGCACCCGTGTTCTTCAACTTAAGCACCAGATGTAGTCCACTAAAAGAGGTAACATGTCCATCACAGACTATGTTGATAAATTAACTAACTTTGCTGATCAATTGGCTCTTACGGGAAAACCTGTTGATGACGATGATCTTATGGAGCTGATTTTGAATGGTGTTGGTCCTGCTTTCGAAAGTATAGTTACTTCGGTTCAAGCAAGAGAAAATGCTATGAGTCTTGACGATATGGTTGCTTTGCTCTTGAGCGCTGAAAGCCGTATGGACGACTATAGCCCTACTTTCAGTCCTGATCACACCACTACAGCTCTCTTTGCCCCTTCTGGCTCCACTCCCAATCCTGGTCGTGGAACCACACTTCACCGAGGAAATGGTCGTACATCCTCATTCCGTCGTGGTGGTTTTCAAGGTCGTGGCTTTTTTCAAGGTCGCGGTGCTGGTAATCCTTTTGTTGGCCGTCGTGGTGGTTCAAACAGTGGTTTGTTTCATGGTGGATCCGGTCGTGGCTCGTTTCAGAATCGAGGACTTCTTCCTACACCAAATGCTGGTCTTCGTCGCTCTTCCTATCTTCCCAACCATGCTGCGGATGCTCCATCTTCCTCTAATATTTGTAACTATTGTGGTGATCATCGTCATTCTACCGCAAATTGTTTCAAGTCTCCTTTTTCCAAAGGCCGCTATCCACAATCTCATGCTATGATGGCTGCTTCTCCTGTGGTTAATGCACGGTCCCCTACATGGTATACCGACAGTGGCGCATCGTCACACATCACCAATGATTTAGCTAATTTGAGCCTCTCCACAGAATATATTGGCCAAGACCAAGTCGCGGTTGGTAATGGTGCAGGTTTGTCTATAAAGCATATTGGTTCCGGTTTCGTGTCTCAATTTCCTTTAAATTCTGTGTTGCATTGTCCTTCTGCTTCTGCTAATCTACTGAGCGTTCATCGCTTTTGTTGTGATAATCATTGCTACTTCATTTTCACTCCTACTGATTTCTTTGTGAAGGATCTATCCACGGGGAAGACGTTTTTCCACGGCAAGAGTAAGAATGGATTGTATCCGTTTCGTGTGGGTTTGTCGAAGTTTCCTTTCAAGAACGTGGCATTATTTGGACAACGAACCTCTTCATTTATGTGGCATCAGCGTTTCGGTCATCCATCTCCTGCAATTTTAAAAAAAATTATGTCCTCTATTCCTATTAAGGATTCTAAGTTCCCTAGTTTTTGCCCTACTTGCCCATTGGGCAAAAGCACTAAATTACCATTTGCTTTGTCTCCATCAGTTTCAGTTTGTCCTCTTCAATTGATTCATTGTGATGTTTGGACTTCACCAATTGTCTCTGTTAAGGGTTCCAAGTATTTTATAATATTTCTTGATGATTACTCTCGTTATACTTGGATATTTCCTATGACATTTAAACATGAAGCTTTTTCTTATTTTCAAAAATTTAAATTGCTTGTTGAAAATCTTCTATCTATCCATACTGTTTATAAGATAAAATCTTTCCAAACTGATGGCGGGGGTGAATTTATGAGTAAGGAATTTCAACAATTTTTAATTAATAATGGTATTGAGCACCGGTTAACATGCCCTCATACTCCTGAACAAAATGGTGCTGCTGAACGGAAACAACGCCATATTGTTGACATGGGTCTTACTTTACTTGCCACTGCTAAAATGCCTTCTTCTTTTTGGGTGGATGCTTTCAACACCTCAGTTTATTTAATTAACCGGCTTCCAGCACGCCAATTGAATTATATTTCGCCTTATGAAAAATTGTATAGTCGCAAGCCCTCTTATTTATGTCTTCGTGTTTTCGGTTGTGCTTGCTTTCCCTATTTACGCCCTTATAATAAAAATAAATTGGAATTTCGTTCAAAAAAATGTGTTTTCATTGGTTACTCACTTCATCATCAGGGCTATCGTTGTTATGATATGTCAAATGGACGAGTTTATTTGTCACGTCATGTGGTTTTTGATGAGGAAACTTTTCCATTCAACAACCCTACACAATTCTCCTCAGTCTTGCCGTCAGAAGCTTACTCTCCCGTGGTTATCACTCATTCTCCCTTACCACCTCTCCCTCAGGTACCTTCATCATCTCATATTTCTATTCCTCATACTCTAACATCCTCTTCTAGTGTAACACTTCTCTTCCCCTTGCAACCTTCCTCAAGTTCACCATTGTCTACACCTTCACTTTCCTCGCCACCTCATTCTCAACCTGCTCCTGATAGCTCTGACAGTTTGATTTCCATTAATGAGGCTCCTCCACCTTCCTCCGCTTCTGCTCCCCATCCCATGCTCACTCGGTCTAAATCTGGCATTCGAAAACCAAACCCCAAATATGCTTTATTGACATCATTACAAGCTCCTGATTCTGAACCAACCTCGTTTCGCGAGGCAAATCAATTATCTCATTGGCGTGATGCAATGACATTGGAGTTTAAGGCCTTGAAAGCTGCTGGTACATGGGAGTTGGTACCTTCTTCAACTGCTACTCATGTTCTTCCTTGCAAGTGGGTCTATCGCACAAAGCGGAAATCTGACGGTACAGTGGAGCGATATAAAGCTCGTCTTGTTGCCAATGGATTTCATCAAACGATGGGTGTTGATTACATGGAGACGTTTAGTCCGGTGGTTAAGCATGTCACCATTCGTCTGGTTATTGCCCTTGCAGTTTCTTATAATTGGCCTATACGCCAACTTGATGTCCAAAATGCGTTTTTGCACGGGAATCTCTCTGAAGAAGTTTTCATGAAACAACCACGTGGTTTTGAAGACCCCGAGTATCCTCATCATGTTTGTCGTTTACGCAAGTCCTTATATGGCTTGAAACAAGCCCCAAGAGCATGGTTTCATCGCTTTTCTGAATATCTTCTTGATTTGGGTTTTGTGGCATCACAAGCAGATCATTCTCTCTTCATTTTTAATAATCATGGAGTATATTTGATTCTTCTAATCTATGTTGACGACATCCTTATCACAGGCAATCAATGCTCTCATGTTGACTCCCTTATCCATGCACTTGGTCAGAGTTTTTCTATGAAAGATTTGGGACCCCTCCATTTTTTCTTGGGTCTTGAAGCAACTCGTGGAGCTGATGGGTTACATCTAAAGCAGATAAAATATGTTCTCGATTTGTTGCAGCGTGTAGATATGTTGGACGCCAAGCCTTGTGCTACTCCAGCTCAATCTAGCTCCCCACTTCATTCTCTTGATGGTGTTCCCTTGCCTAATCCTACCAGCTACCGCAGTGTGGTCGGCGCTCTGCAATACTTAACCATCACCAGACCTGACATCACGTATGCAGTAAATCAGGTATGTCAGCATATGCACCAGCCCACCTCAGTTCATTGGATTGCAGTAAAACGCATCCTTCGTTACTTAAAAGGCACACCTGAGGACGGGCTTCAGTTTAGTCGCGGTGGTACTGATTTGGTCGAATTTTCAGACTCGGACTATGCCGGGGATCCAGACACTAGACGCTCCACTGGTGGTTTTTGCATATATTTTGGTCCAAATTTAATATCTTGGAGCTCCAAAAAGCAACGCACAGTTGCTCGTTCAAGTACCGAATCCGAATATCGGCAGTTGGCCATCACGGCAACTGAACTTGTTTGGATCCAACAACTGCTGCAGGAGCTTTGCATCCGTATTTCGACTCCTTTAATTTGGTGTGATAACACAAGCTCCTTTGCATTGGCATCTAATCCCGTGTTCCATGCTCGAACAAAACATGTTGCTGTGGATTATCATTTTGTGCGTGAGCTAAACAGATGTAGGAGGTTTTGTCGTTAGACAAATGGCTCTGATACCATAAAGAATATTGTCTTTGATGACTTATATTTTACTTACCAATGCTGCAATGGCAGCATGGTTTATATACAGTTTGCATATACACGCATGCAATAAACAACAATAAAGGTGGCAGAAACTAAACAACAATAAAGGCGTCATAAGCCATGTGATTGTCTGGCTGGGAGTATTCCTTCTGTTGTCCAGGTTGTACAGCAGCTAGTGGGATTATTAGTGGACAGCATGGGATTATTAGTGGACAGCATTAGCTTCATCAAGCATATAATGCAGTTGCTGGAGGTTTTGATACTTCTTGCTCTATCAATCCAAGTCTTATTCTCCACTTGCCAATAGATTTTGCAACAATTTGGTTTCCCAACCATAGAAGTTGATGGTTTTTACCAAACAATAAATAATTAAATAAATAAAAATACTAACGTAGACAGGCCTAAATGTCCACTTGCCGAATAAGTTTTTGATATTACAGTCTGCAGTCCGCAATACCGACAACTCACTGTTGTCACTATAAGCAAGCGAATTATTCCCAAGGGTGCAATATTACCATCTTGCCCCTCATTGGGAAATACACCTAAATCGTCTGATGAAAGCCTCGATCGCACTCACGCACTACCCTCTCGGGCGACAACATCAACAGCGCACAATTTTGCTACATCATAATCTCAATCATTTGAATACATGTTTGCAATACTCTTCTATCAGTCCTGTTCCATTCGTAAAATCCCTATACCATAGCCAAACTAGAATAATAACTATCATTGTACGCAACATAAATAAAGATAGGTGTCTATCATAACCGGCCAAAACTGTAAAACAACAAAAGCAACATGTTCTCTAAGATTCAGATAATTCATTCAGAGTGGCCGTTAATCTGAGAGTGAAATGTGGTAAGTGACAAAACTTAATACACACAGCCTTCAAGAAGGCTTCCCAATACTTGGAAGTAAAACACGCATCATGGTGAGATACAATAGTGACAAGCATTCCATGTAGCCGAACAATGTAGTTCATAACATCTTAGCGAGCAGATTCATAGTGGTTTCTCTCAAATTTAGTGAAATACTATGTCGAGAAGGTTAAAAGAACACTCAAGAATTTGAGGCCAAAACAAGTCCATCAAATCTAGAGTACAAAGTAACTAGATTAAATACATATACCTTGCTACAACTGTAGCTTTCGAAATATTCAATCACCAATGGTAAAGGTTCACTCAGCAAATTATTTATTAGGTGGTTGAAAAATTAATGAGCACAACTAAATTTCAATGTCCGAGCAATTCTCTTAGACGATTTGTCTATTTCAAGAATAATACGAACGCAATAGGGTAGACACGTACCCAAGGTTAACTGGAATGCTTTTCGGCACAAAGAGGTGATTATGAATCATATGTAGAATAAACGCTGATCTAAACACTAGAAGACCTGATAAATTTAAGAATGAAGAATTTTACCTACTGATCTAAAATGTAGTCCCTCAAGACCAACATAAGGTGAGCTGACTTGTCAAGTCGATCGATAATCACTGAAACATCATCATAGTCTATACATGTACAAGATACCTTGTATAAGAAGCTTATGGTGATATTTCCCCATCTTCATTTAGATATAGGAAGTGATTATAACCACTTGAACGATTTCTTGATGATTTGCAAGTAACGTCAAACCAATACTCGTGAATTCCAACTAAAATGGAATAGGACAGGCTAAAAGTATTTCAAGGGTAGATAATGCATTTTGTTGCGGTAAATAGTAGTTGCGTTTGCACAACCGGGGTGATACACGATAGTGCAATCATAGACATTAATTTGGTTCTTCCACTACCGCTGTTAGAAATTTAGCTTATTTCAAATGAGGATGTATTTGAGAAGTCTAAGGTTGGTAAAGGTCCTGAACATGTTTCTCCATCAAGAAGTGTCATTCAGTTTTCAAATGAAGATGATAATTGTTAACTCTAAGTCATGAGTAAGATGGTTCATTTCGTACGGTTACAACCGTTAGGAACATAAGTAATAATTCGTCATGCTGCATTGGTATGCAACCAAATCATTCAAAAGAAACGTCATCATGGACTTCGTAATTATCAATGTCATCAAAAGATGAAAAAATAATGCTTGGAAAAAGACAACTCTTTAGTTGTCAAAAATTTTATTAACATTTAACGTCTAAAAATAAAAATAAAGGGGTGTGTTATCCACACACCCTTTTTTACTTCTCCCACACCCCTTTTTGTCCTTTGATCTTCTTTAATTCATTTGATCCGACAGTCGAAAATTAAAAAGGTGTGAGAGAAGTAAAAAGGGGTGTGTGGATATCACACCCCAAAATAAACTGACTTTCCTCAATCAACTTGTAAGAAACAGATCTATAGCTAAAAAATTATTAATAAACTGTCGATAGAAATCGACAACCAAGGGTATCTCGTATATCACAATAATTTATGGGAAATGAAAAGAATATTATCAGGTTAAGGAAGAAAAGTAAGACTGTGGGAGTTTGTCGAAGAAACCAACAATTCAAGGTATGGATTAATGGTTTTAAACGTCATCCGATTGAGTTGCTAAAATCTAGGTACGATCTTAAGGTTCAGTATTTCGCCTCCGCGGATAGGTTTGAGGTTCCCTAGATAAAGTGTTTGGTTGGGTAAATTCGGTAACGTTCAATACTACTTCTTTTCTCTACTACAAGTGCTACAAGGTCTTCGTAACTTTCTCATTACTCATTTCACTTTTACAGCATGAATTTAACTAGTGCTACAATTCTAAGGTTTATCTGTGGAAGTGATTGGAAAGGTGAATGGTCGAAGAGGTTTTTGGTTACCTAGATAGGTGATATGGTTAACACAATCATGAATTTATTGTCCTCCTAAAAGGCTTGCCCTTAAGTTTCTACGATTTAGTTTCTTCTCAGGTAGTCGTTGTTAATCAGTCTTTCAGTCTCGCCACTAATTACCACAATAATGATATTTTGATATTGTTCGTTATCCAGAAACTATGAACCAGCATTCTAGCACAAAGGTATCACTCCCAGATACTAGCAGGAATCCAGTATCAAAAATCATACTGCCTGAATACTAGTTGACAGCTTCTGGGTATCAGACAGTATCGTTAATTGGTGGTGCCACCGTAGACTAATTATAGGTTAGAGCCCGCTCAGGTAGGTAGTTTTGGATGAGTGGTAAGGAATTGGTCATATGGGCTTGTTTCATTAATTATTGGGGAAATACTTACTACTTCAGGGATTTCTACTAACTATAGGTATAACAACTCGTACTCATGTGCCTATACTCATCGAAATGACGAGTACAGCACCAAAAGAAATTCTAGGAATTAGTGTTGGTTGAAATGTCCTAAGGCCAAGAAAAGAAATTTGCTAATAACCTACTTCAGAACAAGTTTAAAGAGATTTGATATTCCTCCTGGAGATCCAAAATTATAACTAGTGAATTTGAGAAGATTAGTGTTATTGAGGACCAAAAGTGGATGTCCCCAAGATGTTCCTCCGTTGAGTGCTACCACTTTAGTACCACATTGTTGTTTGAGAAATTTCCAAAGATTTCGACGAAAGTAAAGCTTCGTAGGAATTCTGATAAGTGATCTACTACTGGGTACTGCCAAGGAATCAAACTATTTTTGGTTTCCTAACTCAAAAGGGGTAGCAAAGATGGCTAGAGAATAGTGATGGGATTGATTGATAAGTCTCAGGTGGCACACAATTGTCGATACATTAGCCCTGCTTCAGGGCTACAAACTCATCTGCAAATCATGGTTTTCCTTGGCAGGGAGGTTCTTTATTTAAGTCTAGAGGCGGTCACCTAAATGTTCTTAAGATCGATAAGTCGTCTAAGATGCCCAAAACTTAGAAAAAGCCAATACATTTTTCGTATTTGACAAGATGGCAAGATTCAAAAATTAGGCACAAGGACTGAAAATGTTTGCGTGTGATGAACGTAATACTGCCCAAACTTATGCTCTGATACCAAACTAACACACTCCATCCTGGAATATCCACTTAAGACTCCGAATCAAGCTGTGTTGGCCAACACGCAGAGGGTGACGAAGCCATAAAGTGTAGTGATGTGGAAAATTGAGTAAATTTAAACCTAAAAGTGCCTAAATGTAGAAGTGTGCCAATGAGCGAGAATGAATCCTCCACACACGATGTTAGAGCATAAGTAAAGTACAGTAGAATGGATTGAGAATTATACCATCGAATGTAGCCTTCAATACCAAGATTTGCCAAAAATCCTCGTCGATGCAAAAGTTCAGCTACTAAAACCTAGAGGGACGAAAAATAAGGGTGAATGGGCCTAAAAATGAAATTTTGTAACTCCTTTTTGAAAACATAATAACCCCTCGCTGTAAAACAAGTATAGTTTCCAAAATATACATACTGTGTATAGTATGAAATTACATACCGTAGCCTAAGAATTCAGTACGTCACAATATTTCGTAAATAAACATCTAACATCCGATAATCACATAATCTTTCATAAACAAATAGATCATATTAAGTGCTCATCGACATATGCTTACACACGAGTTCATGAAGAGGTATTATGACATGAACATGACTAGGTGTAATAATGATTTATGCTCTAGTACTACAATCACGTGAAGACTGGCGTTATGCACATCACATATAAGTCCTAAGAAATCTAGGACAAGACTGGCACCTACAATGGATCCAAAATGAACGTGCGGTGCGATGTGAAAATACACGTAAAGCCTGGTCCTGGCCCGGGCGAGTACTGACACCAGTGTAGCGCACGATGAGCAGATAATATAAATATGATCGTGCAACGGTAAATCAATTTTTCTAGTCCACATAATACTATTCATTAAAATGTTAATCATGCTTGTAACTGAGATCCCAAAATAGTTTGCATACCTGTACATCCCGTAGGATTTAAGATAATTTCGTAAACTCCATCTTTTCACTAATTCTTAAGATATTTTGAAATGGGTTGCTTTTTGGGTCTTATTTGGTGTGCCCAAGGGGACCCACGCTTTGGTTTTTGTCCCCCTCCCCCTGACCCATTTCTTTTCTTTTTTCCCTCTTCCTTCCTTGTGACCTTCTCTTCTCTCTCTCCCCCCACCTCACTTTCTCTCTTTCTCTCCACTCTTCCCATGCTCTCTCTCTCCTCTCTGTGACTCACTCACTCACACACACACACACACACACACACACACACACACACACACACACACACACACACACACACACACACACACAGCAACCCCAAACCACCACCACGTGGACGGAGGAGCTGTGGAAACCCCGTGACAAGCCAAGGAACCCTCTAGCGACGTTGTCACTATTCATCATCTTCCCCGACGTGTTTCGTGATATTTCGACTTTGGTAAACTTCTAGAAACCCTTGGGTTATGTTTTAGGTTTAGATCAAAGCTTGTTTTAAGTTGTACATATGTGTTCATCGCAGAAAATAGCTCGGAGTAGCTTTTCCAAATTTTCAAGCGAGCACCGTCCATTTCGAGGCATTGTTCGGCTAAACCACGGCAAATTAGCCGTCATGCAAGGTAACATTCTCTTCATCTCATTGAGTACTACAACTTTCATGTTTGGATCACTTGATTTGGTTAAGTAACGAATAAGTTACGAGCGTTTGAAGTTATGCCCAGAAAATGACCAACCTTGGCCTGAAACTGGGTCGACCCGACCCGATTACTCTAAACTGGATCTAAACCCATTAAAAACCTAGCCCAAGTCTTTGGGCTGGGCTGCCGAGCCCAAACCCTTTTCAAACCCCAAGCCCAAAATCCAATTAACCCAAACCCCAAACCCATTAGACCTAGGCCCTTGGGCCATACAAACTCAGGCCTTTGGCCTGGTGGTCTCAAACCCAAAACCCTTAAACCTCGAGCCGTACAAACTCTGGAATATTCTCGTGTTGACTTTTTCGAAATTTGCCTGGGGCCCTTCTTAGGGTAATTCAATGTCCTGAATCCATTTTCGACGTCTGTTTTCCCAAATTCAATCATTTGAGTAAAGTTTTATTAATTGGACCCTTTATGTGCTTAGGTGCAATTGTTTATGGCGTTTCCGTCCTTGCTAGTTTGCACGGCTCTTCGACGGCGAAGTATCAATAGTGGAGCCTTTCCAAAATGCATATTTTATTATTAGAAATGCATACATGAAAAGCATGATTTAATGGTTACATTTTCTGAAACGTTTATGAGTAAATTAGATTTACATTATTATATTTTATGCTTTACAGAGAATATTTGGAATACCTTACCTTATGGAATTTTGCATTCTTTGTAGTATATATGATGACTATATACTATTTATGAATATGTTTAAAGACATGATGTTTGAGCTACTGAGCTCCATTTGAGATATATATATATATATATATATATATATATATATATATTATAAATATTACGTTAATGATTTTCTGTACTTATACATGCCTACGGGCGGGAGATATAAGATATGGCTGGTTATTCATACAATACTACTTACGGGCGATTGATACTTATATGCTTTCAGGTGGGTGATGTAGAAGCTTATGGGTGATTGATACTTACATGCATTTGGGTGGGTGTTGCAGGAGCCTACGGGCAAGTGAAGGTCTTCAGGCAAATGAAGAGTTCTATATGCCTTCGGGCTTTATCGATTTCACGTCTTTCGTAGTATATATAATTGATGACTATATACTACGAATAGGTTTTACGATATGATGTTTTAGCTTCTGAACTCTGATTAAGATAGGTATATATAAATATATATATATATATATATGAAATATTATGTTAATGTTTTTATGTACTTACTTAGTGGTTACTCATATGTTCTGCCTACAGGCCTATGTTCTGCCTACAGGAGTATGTCTTGCCTACGGGCGAATGTCCTGCCTTTGAGCAATATTGATACCACTATTTAGAACACTATATATGATATATGTTTTATGAAAGGTTTTATGGCATGCCAGGGCTTTCGGAAAAACCTATTACTTATTATGCCATATGAGTTTTCAAAACATAGGGGTTAGTATGTTGTTGAATAACTATGTTAGTACTATTTATTTATCAACTTGGTCCACTCATGTTTTGTTTTGCGCCCCCTCAAGACTTAGAATCGAGGCATACAATCCCGGCATCAAGGCACTATAGCATTAACATCTTCGAGTCCTCTCAGTGTAGGACTCATCCATTTGTTTATTCAATTTTATATTATTTCTTTTTAATGTCCTGATTTAGTTGTATGCTCTGAACATGTTCCTCAATTGCATAATCATTATATTTAAATTTATAAGTTTTATTTATGTTCGTTACTTCTCATGCATGTTAGTATGGCTTCGTCACCTTCGGGTGCTGGCCAGCACTTGCCTACTCTGGTGTTTGGTGAATATCAGGGTTGGGCATGTCATCTCGTCTCTAGGGGCATTTTCGTTAATTCACTTCTTTAAAAATATTAAAATTATAGAATTAGGGATGGGTTGTTATAGAATATGTGTAAGACACGTGGTGTTTGCTAATTGGCAATGATACGTAAAAATATTCAGGCTTGTGTCACTTTTAGACAACTATCAAATTTGGATTGAGACTTACAGGCAAATTTTATTAATTTTCATTTACAAATGTTATTACATGATTGGATGTGATATGTCAATTTTTTTTAGTACAATATATTTTACATTAAAGAGAGAGAGAATTAAACCGCACAATGGGCACGTCAATTCAAAATAGGGGTGAGGCAAATAAAAGTTAAAAAAATATGGGCACAAAATATCTAGAACAAAATTGTCCTCGTTAAATATGGAAAAAAACACCCATATTAACAAATGAAAATATCATTTTTCACTTTTTATTTCCAGATGATTTTCCTAAGTTTACCAAATATCAGAAGGATGCATTTCTATCTCTTATAAAGCACATAAGATTACTTTTCTTTATCACATTTATTGAGTGACACTAACTCTATATCAGTGACTAAATGGTTGACTATTATAAGTAACACTAGGTGTTGGTTGGTGGGTAAAGGAATTTGGAAATAATAAATCATTTTCTTCTAATGTTTGGTAATTCTAAAATAAGTAACACTAGGTGTTGGTTTGTAATAAATGTTAGGAAAAAAAAGGAAATAACAACCTCACATCTTTTTCCAACATTTAATATATATAGGGAATTGTTATTGGCACTCCAAAAATCTCATTATACTCTTCAAACTTTCTATATTTAGAAAGAAAAATACACTTGTGATGAGTGTAGAATGAGATTTTTAGAATGCTAATAACACTTTCTCTTATACATATATCTAGAACACGATTGTTCTCATTAAATACTGAAAAGCAATACGTCTATTAAGAAATGAAAATCTCAATTTTTACCTTTTATTTCTAAATAATTTTCCTAATTTTACCAAATACTATAATGCAAAGGTTTCAGATTTATCCCTTAAAATACATAAAATACTTTCCTTTTTTCTTTCATTTTGTGAACCAAATGAGCGTAAGTAAGAGAATTGAAAATAACTAGATTAACATCTCCACTCTCCATATTTTAGATAGATTTAACGTAGATTATCTTATGGACGCATAGGATTTTGATTTGACATTCACCTCCGAGCCGAGCATTAATTAGCGGAACAGAGCCCTCGTATTCGTTTCCAACAGTTCGACTCCGACAGTCTGTGCCTTACTCATACAAACTTTGTTTTATTTCAAACTGAAACACCAATCACACCATTTCCTTCTTCTTGAGCTCGGAAGCCTTGAGAGCGATGGAGAAGTCAGAAGAATCAATGGTGGAAGAGAGAGAAGTATTAACAGACGAAATCAATCTACAGATTTAACAATTGAAGAGAGAAAGACTAAACAAAGAAAGCTTGAGGAAGAAGAAGGCTCGAAAACTCTATATCTGTTTATTATCAAATGAATCAATCTTGAAAATACAGAGAGGGAAAAAGGCCTTATATATGTACTTCTAAAACCCCTAAGCTTATCACATAAGCTAACATAAAAGCTATGCTGATGTGGCAATTGCTGACAGATCATCTATACTCAATACCCCCCCTCAATCGTAACTGGGAATGCCCAGTTTGAGATTGCCAGTATGTCGAAGAAAATCAGGACCATGTAAGCCTTTAGTGAGAACATCTGCAACCTGATCTTTGGTAGAAACATATTGAACAATCAAATCACCCCGTTGGACACGTTCATGAATGAAATGAAAATCCGTTTCTAAATGTTTAATTCGGGAATGCTGCACTGGATTTAAACTAAGGGCAATTGTTGACTGATTGTCACAACATAACACAGGAGGATTAGGCAGCACAACACACAGATCCTTTAAAATCAACCTGAGCCAAGCTATGTCAGCTGCTGCATGAGCTAAAGCCTTGTATTCAGCTTCTGTGGAACTCCGAGAAACAGAGTGTTGTTTCTTAGACTGCCAGGACACAGGATTAGCACCCAAGAAAATGACATAACCAGTAATGGACCTCCGTGTATTAACATCAGCTGCCCAATCAGAATCACCATAACCCTTGAGTTGCAGAGCAGTGCCAGCAGTAAAAGTCAAGCCACAGGTCCTAGTCCCCTGAAGAAATAGCAATATTCTCTTAACCAAACCAAAATGGACATCTGTGGGAGTACTCATGAATTGACAGACATTGTTGACAGCAAATGCTATATCCGGTTTGGTGAATGTCAAATATTGTAGAGCACCAACAAGACTGCGAAAGAGTGTAGGATCAGATAATAATTCCCCTTCAGCAACCAGGACAGAATTATGTGGCTGACAAGGTGTAGAACAAGGCCTACAATTGTCCATCCCAGCTTTATGTATCAGATCTGTAATATACTTTTCTTGATTCACAAAGATATCACCATTAGATTTATAGTGAATTTGTAAACCGAGAAAATATGTAAGCTGACCCAAATCCTTAAGATCAAACACCCCAGCCAAATCATCTATTACAGATTGAATCAAGACAGAATTGGACCCAGTGATGATAATATCATCAACATAAAGTAACAGAATGACTACATCTGTATTCACTTCTTTAACAAACATGCTGGAATCTGAGAGGGACATTTGAAACCCAAGAACAGTCAAATAGCTTGTGAACTTGGCATTCCAGGCCCGTGGAGCCTGCTTTAAACCATATAAAGACTTGACAAGTTTACAAACATATGAAGGATGCTCAGAGTCTACGAAACCTTGAGGTTGTTTCATATAGACCTCCTCATGTAATTCCCCGTGTAGAAAAGCGTTCTTAACATCAAATTGCCTAAGAGACCAATGATTTGTAGCTGCCAAAGCAAGAATGATCCTCACAGTGGTATGTCGAACCACAGGACTAAAGGTTTCTGTATAATCTAAACCTTTTTCTTGACTAAAACCTTGAGCTACTAATCTAGCTTTATATCGAGAAATAGTCCCATCAGGATTGCGTTTGATTTTATATACCCACTTGCAGCCAATAATGTTCTTATCTAAAGGAGTAGGAACAAGAGTCCATGTACCTTGAGCTTGTAAAGCATCGAACTCCTCTTGCATTGCTTTCTGCCATTGAGGAATTTGAGAAGCAATTCTGAAAGTTGAAGGCTCAGAGACATCGACAATATCTGCAATAAATGTAAATCCTCCAGAAAAGTGATTACTGTCAAGTAATTCCAAGGATTGAATGTGAGGAAACACTGCAGCAAGAGCACTATAATCTTTTCGAGTTATAGTACCAGTCTTCAACCGTGTCTGAATACCAGGAGGAACAGACTCAGTTGACACAGCTTCAGAGCCCAAAGGAACAGACTCAGGTACTACCACTTCCAACTGGACAGGCACCACAGGGGAATGTGAGAGAGTAGCATCTAAAAAGGAATCCTGTACAATGTGTTCAGAAGGAGAGTGTCTGGAAAGTGGAGTACCAACTGATGTAGGAGAAGATGCAGATACATGTGAACTATCAGTACTAGAAGAAGCAGGTCCTTGTCTCTGAGAAGAAGAAACTAAATTCACAACAATAGGCCTTGTAGACACATTGGTATTATTAAGACGCCCAGAATTGGCACACTGTGAGGAACCTGAAGTACTAGCAAAAGGAAAACAGTCCTCATCATGAATTACATGTCTAGAAATTAAAATCTTGCCTGTAACCGGATTAAAACAAATTGCACCTTTGTATCCAGAACAATAGCCCAAAAATACACATTGAGAAGAACGGGGTTGAAGCTTATGAGCATTGTAAGGTCTAAGATAAGGATAGATAGCTGAACCAAAAATTCTTATAGAAGATATGTCAGGTGGCTTGTGAAACAAAGAGCTAAAAGGAGACTTCATCCCAAGATTGTGAGCTGGCATTCGATTAATCAGAAACACAGCATGCACAACAGCATGATACCAAAACTTGAGAGGTACTTTAGCAGCATTCATCATAGTAAGAGCAGTCTCAACAATATGCCTATGCTTCCGTTCCACTAAACCATTCTGTTGGGGGGTGTAAGGGCAAGAAATAAAGTGTAAAATACCATGAGTATGAAGATAGGCCTTAAAAGCAGTACTCAAGAACTCACCACCACCATCAGTTTGAAGAATTTTGACCTTACTATTAAATTGAGTCTCAACATAAGCACAAAAACGAACAAAGAGACCAAAAGTTTCTGATTTATTCATTAGAGGGAAAAGCCATACAAATCGAGTAGCCTCATCTACAAATGACACATAGTATCTAAAACCCTCAAGAGAAGTAACAGGTGAAGGTCCCCAGATATCACAATGCACTTTATGAAATGGAATATCAACTCTATCTAGCTTTTCTGAAAAAGACAATTTACTCATCTTGCCACTAAGACAATCAGAACACACATGAGTAGTTACATCACTAGCTACTAAAACCTGAGAACTTTGTAACATGGCTGCTAGAACTTCATTAGAAGGGTGGCCCAACCGATGATGCCACAGTGAGGACTTAACAGCTTTTCCCAAAAATGCAGAAGAACAGAGAACACCTGGAGGCAGTAGCTTGGGGAACACATGTACAGGAATCCGAAACAAATCATTATTGCTACTCTGTCCTTGGTAAAGTACCACCCCTGTGGCCTTGTCCTGCACAAAGAAGTTTAAATCATCACAGATAAACCAACTGTGATTATCTTTGCACAACTGCTTTACAGAAAGAAGATTAACAGTCAACATTGGAACATGTAAAACATTACGAAGATAAAGATTATTAGGGGAATGTTGAATAGTCACAGTGCCAATATTGTGAACATCCAAACCTGTACCATTCCCCACAACAGTCTTCTTATCTCCATTATAAGGCACAGCAGAGTCTAATAGAGTAATATCAGGACTCATATGATGTGAAGCCCCAGTGTCCACTATCCAACACTCACCCCCAGATGCAGATGGTGTAGGTAAATCAGGGACATTTGATGACAGAGGACCACCAGGAATGTCAGATAACAGATTTGACTGTGAAGCCTGAGTCATAAATGCAGGAGCAGGTGAAATCCCTGAAGAAGAAGCCTGCGCAGAAGTATTGTCTGTAAAACCATAAGGAAGAGGATATGCAGAAGAAGGTCCCGAAGGAGAATACTGAAAGACAGAACTTAAATCCTGATAAGCATAATTGGCACTGAGAAAAGGAGGTGGAGGAGCTCCTTGATAGGAAAAGTTTCCCCTGTGTCTACAGTCAACTGCAATATGACCCCTCTTACCACAAATCTGGCACTCCTGAGGTGGTTGAGTATTGTCATTTCGATACAAACAGGTGACTGCAGTATGTCCTTTCCTTGAGCAAATTTGACACTCAGGAACAATCTCTTGCCTATTGGATGTATTGCCAGACCAAACATTGCCATTTCTAAACCCATTAAACTTGGGTTTAAAACCTCCTGAACCTCTGCCTTTATAACCAATATTATGACCATAGGACCGATGGCCTTGACCACCAAAAGTATTCCCATTAGGAGGAAAATTAATGCCATGAGGCCCACTAGACATCTGAGAGAAACCAGATTGCTGAGAAAAACCAGGAGGGTGTGAAAAACCAGGAGGGTGTGAAAAACCAGAAGACTGAGACACCCCACCACTCGAAGAACCAGGAGCAACAAAACCATATCCATAATTTTGAGGAAACTGAACTGCAGACCCTGAAACACTAGAAGACCCAGAAGAACTTGTCATAGTATTGCATGGAGGCAAACCAGCAGTACCATACATTGCAGCCATAGTATGAACAAGAGACTGCATCCGAGTCTCAAGAGTCTTTTCAGCCCCTAACAATTGTGCCCGAAATTCCTTCAGTGTAATCGGTGTTTCTCTGGCTAGAATGACAGTTCGAATGATTTCAAAATCAGGTGGAAGACCAGTCAATGCCGCTATAACAATATCATGATCGGAAACTTTCTCACCAGCAGCAACAAGTTTGTCTTTAATAACCTTTAACCTCAACAAAAACTTGTCTACACTATCACCACCTTTCTGAATAGTATGCAACTCAGCCTTCAAATGATTAATACTAGCACTAGAAACAGCCATATATCGATCTTGCAACGCAACCCAAGCCTCATGAGAGGTTTTACACCCAACTACATGCTCCATAGCATCATCACTAAGTGTAGCAATGAGAAGGCTTAACAAAGCCATATCGGTCTTAATCCAATCCCTGTAGGCAGGATTAACATCCTTGGTAACACCTAACTCAGGAGTCACAACATATTTAGGAGGACAAACAGAATCACCCATAAAGTGATCAAACAAATCATACCCCCGAAGTACAGAACAAAACTGAAAATTCCATTTGATGAAATTATCATCATTCAGTTTGATAGTCAACATCCCTAAAAGACTCTCCAACTTCACCGATTCAGACATGATTTGGTAAGAACAACGTAATTCCAGAAAGCCCCAAATGAAACAAAATGACCTAGACGAAAAAGAAACTTCACAAAATCTTGAAACGAGAAAAATCCTTCAATCAAAACTGTCAGATCTTAATGAATAGAATGGTTATCGACCTTAATTCATCAAACGGCATCGGCCTTCAGAACAAATTTTATCAACTCAAAAACGCTATTATCAGCAAACAAAGCAAGTTTGGCATCGGCCTTCATCATTGCAGAAATCAAGATTGTAACAAATAGAACTATGATACTGATTCCAAAAAAAAATACCCAAAAATTCACCTTCACACAATTCTTGAAACAGCCAAGATTAGAGAAAAACCTCGAGAAACGCAGCAGCGGAAATCCGTCCAAGATCAATCGCGCGAGTAGAAAAGGCTCTGAGATACCATATTAACAGACGAAATCAATCTACAGATTTAACAATTGAAGAGAGAAAGACTAAACAAAGAAAGCTTGAGGAAGAAGAAGGCTCGAAAACTCTATATCTGTTTATTATCAAATGAATCAATCTTGAAAATACAGAGAGGGAAAAAGGCCTTATATATGTACTTCTAAAACCCCTAAGCTTATCACATAAGCTAACATAAAAGCTATGCTGATGTGGCAATTGCTGACAGATCATCTATACTCAATAAGAAGGGATGATGATTTGCCACGAAGAGAGAGAAGGGATGATGATTTCACCATCTGGTGGCAAACCATTTCTCAAAAAATCCTACTTTTTGAAACCCACTTTGCTAAATTCCTCCATTGATGAACCTCCTTTCAACCTACCACCTTATTTCTCCTCCTTTCCATCCCGTTTCGAGCCAGATACATATGCTTTGAAGGTTGATTTCCCTGGATAGCCGCAACAAAACAGAAGTAATTGGAAATCTTGGGTTCATGAAATGGCTTCTGTGCACCAATCTACCTGGAAGAAGGCTGGTATATATGAAGCGATCTTTAGTTCAACATACCAAATCAAAAGACAAACTGATTTGATTTTCGGGTTTGCATAGAAATGGTGTACCTTCATATTCCCATGGGGTGAAGCAACCATCACATTGGAGGATATCATGGTTTTAGGTGGTTTTTCAGTTTTAGGGGACCCTGTTTTAAGCCCTCTGGACACCGCAGAACTGAAAGAAATCGAAGACAAACTACTGGCACAGAGAAAGGAAATCGTAAGGAGTCGTGCGAAGAAGGCTACCACAAGCTCGTGGTTGAATAGGTTCATCAATGGTGGGCATGAACTCAAACATGAAGCTTTTCTTGTGTACTGGTTGTCGAGGTATGTTTTCAACGATGGTGGTATAATACATAGGCCTGTTTTCTCCATAGCAATTCATTTAGCTAGGGGGACTAGAATCGCACTTGCACCTGCAGTGCTTTCTAGTGTTTATAATGATTTGGGTGCATTGAAAAAGGCAACTGTTGATTCGAACCAATTGGAAAGTAGTTCTGTTGCTGTTTCAGACCTCGCCATTCGATCACCATTTCAGTTAGTTCAGGTTTGGGCATGGGAACGATTCTCTGACCTTAGGCCAGAAAACCCCAATCATCTCAATAATGGTGAGCCAAGAATGGCACGATGGGATAAAGTAGATAGTCGGGGAGTTGAAAACTTGAGAAAGGTTTTAGACTTAGCCACAGAAGAGTTCCTGTGGCGGACTTATGCATTGGATGTCGTTGAGAACTGGCATTTACCTAAATACTATCCACCAAAGGAAATGTGGGTTTCAGTTGGACCTGATTCGGATGATGAACTACAGTCATTTCTTAGATGCTTGAGGTTCAGTAAGCTAGTTGGACTTCTTGGTACTATGGAGCTTTACTTTCCGCATCGGGTAGCCATGCAATTTGGATGCGATCAAGATCTTCCATGTTATGTGAAGCAACCCAATAACAATTCTGATATAGCATGGAAGCATTACACGAAAGAAATAAAAAATGTGAAATTGTATCTTCCGTGTAGGCTTTCTGAGGCGGATGTTAGCACAAAGTACATAAAGTGGTGGAAGAAATCATTGTCTAGTCTCAAAGATGCAAATGAAGCTGCTAGTCCACAGAAAAAGAAAGCAAAGAGTATCGTTGATGATCGGTTAGTATTGATGGCTAACCAATCCCCTGTACCTCCTGGGTGTCCTCCAGAATGCAACGATAAGAAAGCTGGAGATCCTATGGATGAGGATGATAAGCTCACTATATCAGAATTTTTGAGAAGATATAAGAAGCATAAAAATGTTGAGATTATAGAAGATGGTGACAGTGAGAAATTATCAGGTCAAGTTCCAAATTTGGAATCTAAAATTGCCGGAGAACGTTCTTTTTGTACCAAGAAGTCGGACAAGGACATAGAAAGCATCGTTGGCAATGAATGTGCTAGCAGTAGCTCTTTGTTTGGGAGATGAGCTTTGGAGATTAAAGCTAGGATTGAAAGGCTTGAAATCAGGTTTGATGAGTTAACAGCAGATAACGGTGCAGAGCAAGTTTTAGGAAAAGATTGATGAAAGAAAGCGCCGCTTTCAGTAGGTATTTTCAAACCTCATTATTACTGTCTAATAATCTCAGAGACGAGTGCATTCTTTTTCCTTATTTGATAAATTCCCAATGTTTTTGAAATTTGTATTCAATTTTTTCATCCATCTATTGTCCTGTGTGATTTGCTGTACATATACATTTAACGGTCTTCTTCTTTTTTTGTGTTCTTGTTCATGGTGCAGGGAAAATGGAGGACATGAATCGCACTTTGGAACAGCAGAAACTTGGGTACCTTGTAGATATTTGATGGACTGTTTACAATGCAGCTGGAATTTTTGGTAACTTCTTGCCCTGGTCATCATCAAAGTTTTGAATCTCCGTGAGCCAATAGATTTTGTAACAATGTGGTTTGTTAACCATAGAAATTTATAGCTTTTAACTTTTTGAGTAGTTCTTCAACTGTTCTTCGCGTTTCGGAACAATCAATTGAAACTATGGTTTGTGCAATTCAAGAGCTTGAATGGTTTTGTGGTTTGAAACTATGCAACTCTTTCAGTAACATTCTTTTGCAATTTTTTGCTTTAATTAAAGAACTTCCACGGCCGCAACAGTTAATAGCATTGAACTGGATATAATTTAGTACTAGTTTGTGAGGGATGTTCACATTAACCCCATATGAGGTTCTTGATTAACTTTTATGAATGGACATGTCTTGATTGCTTTCTCAGATTCAGTGGGATCTTTTATTCACATTTTTTTTTACAATCAAGAACGTTTTATAAAACTCTTGGACTGTCAAATGGTTTCAGTACCTACGTGATTACTAACAGTACCGTTTTTGGTACTGCAGTAGCCCTTTGGTTCTATTTGTTGAGGAAGCTAACTATTGTTGGAGACATAAACTCTTTCGGAAAAAAACCAGTTAAGAACCCCTGATGGATCTATTTCCCTAAACAATCTGGAGTCAAACTTGTTGAGAATCAATGTCAATTGTAGGTGAAGTAGGTGGATGTTGTAGGTGAAGTAAGTGTGTGAGGTTGGTGAAGTAAGTGTGTGAGGTTGGTGAAGTAAGTGGAGGTTGTAGGTGAAGTAGGTGGATGTTGTAGGTGAAGTAAGTGTGTGGTGTAGCTTTCATTTGGTTTGCTATAAATACCCAAGTCCTCAAGCATTGTATATCATCCAAGGAAAAACAAAGCCTAAAGCTAAATAAGAAAAGCTTTGCTAATTAGTTTGTTTTGTGAGCTTTCTTTAAGAGTGTGCTCTATTTTCTTCTTCTTGGGATCATTAGAGTTATCTTGGATACTCTTCTTATTCAACAATTGGTATCAGAGCCAAGTCGGT